>NC_066637.1:24130091-24245138 GCF_025201925.1 Gopherus flavomarginatus | reverse complement strand
CCCCAGGGGTTGGGCCCCTGGAGCTGTGGTTGGGGCCCTCGGGGGTTAGGCCTCTGGAGCTATGGTTCGGGCACTCAGGGGTTGGGCCCCTGAATCTGGTGTTGGGGCCCCCAGGCGTTGGGCCCCTGGAGCTATGGTTCGACGGCTCAGGGATTGAGCCCCTGGAGCTGGTTTTGGGGCCCCCAGGGGTTGGGCCCCTGGAGCTGGGATTGGGGCCTCCAGGGGTTAGGCCCCTGGAGCTTTGGTTTGGGCGCTCAGGGGTTGGGCCCCTGGAGCTTGTGTTGGGTCCCCAAGGGGTTTTGCCCCTGGAGCTGGTGTTGGGGACCCAGGGGTTAGGCCCCTGGAGCTATGGTTCAGGCGCACAGGGGTTGGGCCCCTGGAGCTATAGTTCGGGCGCTCAGCGGTTGGGCCCCTGGAGCTGGGGTGGAGGGCCCCAGGGGTTTGGCCCCTGGAGCTAGTGTTGGGGCCCCCAGGTTTTGAGTTCCTGGAGATTGTGTTGGGGCTCGCAGGGGTTGGGCCCCTGGAGCTGTGGTTGGGGCCCCCAGGGGTTAGGCCCCTGGAGCTATGGTTCGGGCGCACAGGGGTTAGGCCCCTGGAGCTATGGTTCGGGTGCTCAGGGGTTTGGCCCCTGGAGCTGGTGTTGGGGCCCCCAGGGGTTGGGCCCCTGGAACTATGGTTCGGGCTCACTGGGGTTGGGCCCCTGGAGCTGGTGTTGGGGCTCCCAGGGTTTGGGTTCTTGGAGCTGGTGTTGGGGTCCCCAGGGGTTGGGCCCCTGGAGCTAGGGTTGGGGCCCCCGGGGGTTAGGCCACTGGAGCTATGGTTCGTTCGCTCAGGGGTTGGGCCGCTGGAGCTGGGGTTGGGGCCCTCAGGATTTAGGCCCCTGGAGCTATGGTTCGGGCGCTCAGGGGTTGGGCCCTTGGAGCTGGCGTGCAGGCCCCCAGGGAACAGGCCCCTAGAGCTATGGTTTGGGCACTCTGGGGTTGGGCCCCTGGAGCTGGTGTTCGGGCTCCCAGGGGTTGGGCCCCTGGAGCTGGTGTTGGGGCCCTCAGGGATTAGGCCCCTGGAGCTATGGTTCTGGCGCTCAGGGATTGGGCCCCTGGAGCTAGTTTTGGGGCCCCCAGGGGTTGGGCTCCTGGAGCAGGTGTTGGGGCCCCCAGGGGTTGGGCCCCTGGAGCTGTGGTTGGGGCCCCTGGGGGTTAGGCCCCTGGAGCTATGTTTCGGGCGCTCAGGGGTTGGGCCCCTGTAGCTGGTGTTTGGACCCCCAGGGGTTGGGCCCCTGGAGCTGGGGTTCGGGCCCCCGGGGGTTAGGCCCCTGGAGCTATGGTTCCGGCGCTCAGGGATTGAGCCCCTGGAGCTGGTTTTGGGGCACACAGGGGTTGGGCCCCTGGAGCTGGGATTGGGGCCCTCAGGATTTTGGCCCCTGGAGCTATGGTTCGGGCGCTCAGCGGTTGGGCCCTTGGAGCTGGCGTGCAGGCCCCCAGGGAGCCGGCCCCTAGAGCTATGGTTTGGGCACTCTGGGGTTGGGCCCCTGGAGCTGGTGTTTGGACCCCCAGGGGTTGGGCCCCTGGAGCTGGGGTTCGGGCCCCCGGGGGTTAGGCCCCTGGAGCTGTGGTTCGGGCGCTCAGGGATTGAGCCCCTGGAGCTGGTTTTGGGGCCCCCAGGGGTTGGGCCCCTGGAGCTGGGATTGGGGCCTCCAGGGGTTAGGCCCCTGGAGCTATGGTTCGGGCGCACAGGGGTTAGGCCCCTGGAGCTATGGTTCGGGTGCTCAGGGGTTTGGCCCCTGGAGCTGGTGTTGGGGCCCCCAGGGGTTGGGCCCCTGGAATTATGGTTCGGGCTCTCTGGGGTTGGGCCCCTGGAGCTGGTGTTGGGGCTCCCAGGGGTTGGGCTCTTGGAGCTGGTGTTGGGGTCCCCAGGGGTTGGGCCCCTGTAGCTGGGGTTGGGGCCCCCGGGGGTTAGGCCCCTGGAGCTAGGGTTGGGGCCCCCGGGGGTTAGGCCCCTGGAGCTATGGTTCGTTCGCTCAGGGGTTGGGCCGCTGGAGCTGGGGTTGGGGCCCTCAGGATTTAGGCCCCTGGAGCTATGGTTCGGGCGCTCAGGGGTTGGACCCCTAGAGCTGGTGTTGGGGCATCCAGGGGTTGGGCCCCTGGAACTAGGGTTGGGGCCCCCGGGGGTTAGGCCCCTGGAGCTATGGTTCGTTCGCTCAGGGGTTGGGCCGCTGGAGCTGGGGTTGGGGCCCTCAGGATTTAGGCCCCTGGAGCTATGGTTTGGGCGCTCAGGGGTTGGGCCCTTGGAGCTGGCGTGCAGGCCCCCAGGGAACAGGCCCCTAGAGCTATGGTTTGGGCACTCTGGGGTTGGGCCCCTGGAGCTGGTGTTCGGGCTCCCAGGGGTTGGGCCCCTGGAGCTGGTGTTGGGGCCCTCAGGGATTAGGCCCCTGGAGCTATGGTTCTGGCGCTCAGGGATTGGGCCCCTGGAGCTGGCTTTGGGGCCCCCAGGGGTTGGGCTCCTGGAGCAGGTGTTGGGGCCCCCAGGGGTTGGGCCCCTGGAGCTGTGGTTGGGGCCCCCGGGGGTTAGGCCCCTGGAGCTATGGTTCGGGCGCTCAGGGGTTGGGCCCCTGTAGCTGGTGTTTGGACCCCCAGGTGTTGGGCCCCTGGAGCTGGGGTTCGGGCCCCCGGGGGTTAGGCCCCTGGAGCTATGGTTCGGGCGCTCAGGGATTGAGCCCCTGGAGCTGGTTTTGGGGCCCCCAGGGGTTGGGCCCCTGGAGCTGGGATTGGGGCCTCCAGGGGTTAGGCCCCTGGAGCTTTGGTTCGGGCGCTCAGGGGTTGGGCCCCTGGAGCTTGTGTTGGGTCCCCAAGGGGTTTTGCTCCTGGAGCTGGTGTTGGGGACCCAGGGGTTAGGCCCCTGGAGCTATGGTTCGGGCGCACAGGGGTTGGGCCGCTGGAGCTATAGTTCGGGCTCTCAGCGGTTGGGGCCCTAGAGCTGGGGTGGAGGGCTCCAGGGGTTGGGCCCCTGGAGCTAGTGTTGGGGCCCCAGGGATTGGGCCCCTGGAGCTATGTTTCGGGCGCTCTGGGGTTGGGCCCCTGGAGTTAGTGTTGGGGTTCCCAGGGGTTGGGCTCCTGGAGCTGGTGGTGCCCGCAGGGTTTGGGCCCCTGGAGCTATGGTTGCGGCCCAGGGGTTAGGCCTCTGGAGCTATGGTTCGGGCGCTCAGGGGTTGGGCCCCTGGAGCTGGTGTTGGGGCCCACAGGGGTTCGGACCCTGGAGCTGGGGTTGGGGCCGTCGGGGGTTAGGCCTCTGCAGCTATGTTTCGGGCGCTCAGGGGTTGGGCCCCTGGAACTGGGGTCGAGGGCCCCAGGGGTTGGGCCCCTGGAGCTGGGGTTGGGGCCCCGTGGGTTACGCCCCTGGAGCTGGGGTTGGGGCCCCCAGGGGTTAGGCCCCTGGAGCTATGGTTCGGGCGCTCAGGGGTTTGGCCCCTGGAGCTGGTGTTGGGGCTCCCAGGGATTGGGCTCTTGGAGCTGGTGTTGGGGCCCCCAGGGGTTGGGCCCCTGGAGCTGGGGTTGGGGCCACCAGGGGTTAGGTCCATGGAGCTATGGTTCGGGCGCTCAGGGGTTGGGTCCCTGGAGTTGGTGTTGGGGCCCCTGACCTAATGTCACCCCTTGCTCTCCCATCCCCCACACAGACAGTCCCGACTCCATCACAGTAATGCCCAGACATTTCACGCATGGAGCAACAGTAACACTGTGTGGCCATGCAGGGTAATGCCCAGAGCATTTCCTGCATGGAGCAAGAGTGACACCGTGTGGCCACATAGGGTAGTGCACAGAGCATTTCCCCGCATGGAGCTATGGTTCGGGAGCTCTGGGGTTGGGCCCCTGGAGCTGGTGTTGGGACTCCCAGGGGTTTGGCCCCTGGAGCTGGTGTTGGGGCCTCCAGGGGTTAGGCCCCTGGAGGTATTGTTCGGGGCGCTCAGGGGTTCGGCCCTTGGAGCTGGCGTGCGGGCCCCCAGGGAATAGGCCCCTAGAGCTATGGTTTGGGCACTCTGGGGTTGGGCCCCTGGAGCTGGTGTTGGGGCTCCCAAGGGTTGGGCTCCTGGAGCTGGTGTTGGGGCCTCCAGGGGTTAGGCCCCTGGAGGTATTGTTCGGGCGCTCAGGGGTTCGGACCCTGGAGCTGGGGTTGGCGCCCCCGGGGGTTAGGCCCCTGGAGCTATGGTTTGGGCGCTTAGGGGTTGGGCCCCTGGAGTTGGTGTTGGGGCCGCCAGGGGTTGGGCCCCTGAAGCTGGTGTTGGGGCCCCCAGGGGTTGGGCTCGTGGAGCTGGGGTTGGGGCCCTCGGGGGTTAGGCCTCTGCAGCTATGGTTCGGGCGCTCAGGGGTTGGGCCCCTGGAACTGGGGTCGAGGGCCCCAGGGGTTGGGCCCCTGGAGCTGGGGTTCGGGCCCCGTGGGTTACGCGCCTGGAGCTGGGGTTGGGGCCCCCAGGGGTTAGGCCCCTGGAGCTATGGTTCGGGTGCTCAGGGGGTTGGCCCCTGGAGCTGGTGTTGGGGCCCCCAGGGGTTGGGCCCCTGGAACTATGGTTCAGGCGCTCAGGGGGTTGGCCCCTGGAGCTGGTGTTGGGGCTCCCAGGGATTGGGCTCTTGGAGCTGGTGTTGGGGCCCCCAGGGGTTGGGCCCCTGGAGCTGGGGTTGGGGCCACCAGGGGTTAGGTCCATGGAGCTATGGTTCGGGCGCTCAGGGTTTGGGCCCCTGGAGCTGGTGGTGGGGCCCCCAGGGGTTGGGCCCCTGGAGCTGGGGTTGGGGCCCACAGGATTTCGGCCCCTGGAGCTGTGGTTCGAGCTCTCAGGGGTTGGGCCCCTGGAGCTGGGGTTGGGGCCCCTAGGGGTTAGGCCCCTGGAGCTATGGTTCGGGCGCTCAGGGGTTGGGCCGCTGGAGCTGGTGTTGGGGCCCCTGACCTAATGTCACCCCTTGCTCTCCCATCCCCCACACAAGAGTGACACCGTGTGGCCACATAGGGTAGTGCACAGAGCATTTCCCCGCATGGAGCTATGGTTCGGGAGCTCTGGGGTTGGGCCCCTGTAGCTGGTGTTGGGACTCCCAGGGGTTGGGCCCCTGGAGCTGGTGTTGGGGCCCCAGGGGTTAAGCCCCTTGCTCTATGGTTCGGGCGCTCAGGGGTTGGGCCCTTGGAGCTGGCGTGCGGGCCCCCAGGGAATAGGCCCCTAGAGCTATGGTTTGGGCACTCTGGGGTTGGGCCCCTGGAGCTGGTGTTGGGGCTCCTAGGGGTTGGGCTCCTGGAGCTGGTGTTGGGGCCTCCAGGGGTTAGGCCCCTGGAGGTATTGTTCGGGCGCTCAGGGGTTGGGCCCTTGGAGCTGGTGTTGGTGCCCCCAGGGATTAGGCCCCTGGAGCTATGGTTCGGGCACTCAGGGGTTGGGACCCTGGAGCTGGTGTTGGGGACCCCAGGAGTTGGGCCCCTGGAGCTGGTGTTGGGGCCCCAGGGGTTAGGCCCCTTGAGCTGAGGCTCGGGCGCTCAGGGGTTGGGCTGCTGGAGTTGGTGTTGCGGCCACCAGGGGTTGGGCCCCTGGAGCTATGGTTAGGGCGCTCCGGGGTTGGGCCCCTGGAACTTGTGTTGGGACCCCCAGGGGTTGGGCTCCTGAAGCTGGTGTTGGGGCCCCCAGGGGTTGGGCCCCTGGAGCTGTGGTTGGGGCCCTCGGGGGTTAGGCCCCTGGAGCTATGGTTCGGGCACTCAGGGGTTGGGCCCCTGAAACTGGTGTTGGGGCCCCCAGGGGTTGGGCCCCTGGAGCTGGGGTTGGGGCCCTCAGGGATTAGGCCCCTGGAGCTATGGTTCGGGCGCTCAGGGATTGAGCCCCTGGAGCTGGTTTTGGGGCCCCCAGGGGTTGGGCCCCTGGAGCTGGGATTGGGGCCTCCAGGGGTTTTGCCCCTTGAGCTGGTGTTGGGGACCCAGGGGTTAGGCCCCTGGAGCTATGGTTCGGGCGCACAGGGGTTGGGCCCCTGGAGCTATAGTTCGGGCGCTCAGCGGTTGGGCCCCTGGAGCTGGGGTGGAGGGCCCCAGGGGTTTGGCCCCTGGAGCTAGTTTTGGGGCCCCCAGGGATTGGTCCCCTGGAGCTATGGTTCGGGCGCTGTGCGGTTGGGACCCTGGAGCTAGGGTCGAGGGCCCCAGGGGTGGGGCCCCTGCCGCTGGTGTTGGGGCCCCCAGGTTTTGAGTTCCTGGAGATTGTGTTGGGGCTCGCAGGGGTTGGGCCCCTGGAGCTATGGTTCGGGCGCTGTGGGGTTGGTTCCCTGGAGCTAGGGTCGAGGGCCCCAGGGGTTTGGCCCCTGGAGCTAGTGTTGGGGCCCCCAGGGATTGGGCCCCTGGAGCTATGGTTCGGGCGCTGTGGGGTTGGGCCCCTGGAGCTAGGGTCGAGGGCCCCAGGGGTTTGGCCCCTGGAGCTAGTGTTGGGGCCCCCAGGGATTGGGCCCTTGGAGCTATGGTTCAGGCGCTGTGGGGTTGGTTCCCTGGAGCTAGGGTCGAGGGCCCCAGGGGTGGGGCCCCTGGAGCTGGTGTTGGGGCCCCCAGGTTTTGAGTTCCTGGAGATTGTGTTGGGGCTCGCAGGGTTTGGGCCCCTGGAGCTGTGGTTGGGGCCCCCAGGGTTTAGGCCCCTGGAGCTATGGTTCGGGCGCTGTGGGGTTGGGCCCCTGGAGCTGGTGTTGGGGCCCCCAGGTTTTGAGTTCCTGGAGATTGTGTTGGGGCTCACAGGGGTTGGGCCCCTGGAGCTGTGGTTGGGGCCCCCAGGGGTTAGGCCCCTGCAGCTATGGTTCGGGCGCTCAGGGGTTGGGCCGCTGGAGCTGGTGTTGGGGCCCCTGACCTAATGTCACCCCTTGCTCTCCCATCCCCCACACAAGAGTGACACCGTGTGGCCACATAGGGTAGTGCACAGAGCATTTCCCCGCATGGAGCTATGGTTCGGGAGCTCTGGGGTTGGGCCCCTGTAGGTGGTGTTGGGACTCCCAGGGGTTGAGCCCCTGGCGCTGGTGTTGGGGCCCCAGGGGTTAAGCCCCTTGCGCTATGGTTCGGGCGCTCAGGGGTTGGGCCCTTGGAGCTGGCGTGCGGGCCCCCAGGGAATAGGCCCCTAGAGCTATGGTTTGGGCACTCTGGGGTTGGGCCCCTGGAGCTGGTGTTGGGGCTCCTAGGGGTTGGGCTTCTGGAGCTGGTGTTGGGGCCTCCAGGGGTTAGGCCCCTGGAGCTGGTGTTGGGGCCCCAGGGGTTAGGCCCCTGGAGCTGGTGTTGGGGCTCCAGGGGTTAGGCCCCTGGAGCTGGTGTTGGGGCCCTAGGGGTTAGGCCCCTTGAGCTGAGGCTCGGGCGCTCAGGGGTTGGGCTGCTGGAGTTGGTGTTGCGGCCACCAGGGGATGGGCCCCTGGAGCTATGGTTAGGGCGCTCCGGGGTTGGGCCCCTGGAACTTGTGTTGGGACCCCCAGGGGTTGGGCTCCTGAAGCTGGTGTTGGGGCCCCCAGGGGTTGGGCCCCTAGAGCTGTGGTTGGGGCCCTCGGGGGTTAGGCCCCTGGAGCTATGGTTCGGGCACTCAGGGGTTGGGCCCCTGAAACTGGTGTTGGGGCCCCCAGGGGTTGGGCCCCTGGAGCTGGGGTTGGGGCCCTCGGGGATTAGGCCCCTGGAGCTATGGTTCGGGCGCTCAGGGATTGAGCCCCTGGAGCTGGTTTTGGGGCCCCCAGGGGTTGGGCCCCTGGAGCTGGGATTGGGGCCTCCAGGGGTTTTGCCCCTTGAGCTGGTGTTGGGGACCCAGGGGTTAGGCCCCTGGAGCTATGGTTCGGGCGCACAGGGGTTGGGCCCCTGGAGCTATAGTTCGGGCGCTCAGCGGTTGGGCCCCTGGAGCTGGGGTGGAGGGCCCCAGGGGTTTGGCCCCTGGAGCTAGTTTTGGGGCCCCCAGGGATTGGTCCCCTGGAGCTATGGTTCGGGCGCTGTGCAGTTGGGACCCTGGAGCTAGGGTCGAGGGCCCCAGGGGTTAGGCCCCTGGAGCTAGTGTTGTGGCCCCCAGGGATTGGGCCCCTGGAGCTATGGTTCGGGCGCTCTGGGGTTGGGCCCCTGGAGCTAGGGTCGAGGGCCCCAGGGGTTTGGCCCCTGGAGCTAGTGTTGGGGCCCCCAGGGATTGGGCCCCTGGAGCTATGGTTCGGGCGCTGTGGGGTTGGTTCCCTGGAGCTAGGGTCGAGGGCCCCAGGGGTGGGGCCCCTGGAGCTGGTGTTGGGGCCCCCAGGTTTTGAGTTCCTGGAGATTGTGTTGGGGCTCGCAGGGGTTGGGCCCCTGGAGCTGTGGTTGGGGCCCCCAGGGTTTAGGCCCCTGGAGCTATGGTTCGGGCGCTGTGGGGTTGGGCCCCTGGAGCTGGTGTTGGGGCCCCCAGGTTTTGAGTTCCTGGAGATTGTGTTGGGGCTCGCAGGGGTTGGGCCCCTGGAGCTGTGGTTGGGTCCCCAGGGGTTAGGCCCCTGGAGCTATGGTTCGGGCGCTCAGGGGTTGGGCCCCTGGAGTTGGTGTTGGGGCCCCCCAGGGGTGGGGCCCCTGGAGGTGGGGTTTGGGCCCCCAGGAGTTAGGCCCCTAGAGCTATGGTTCGGGCGCTCGGGGGTTGGGCCCCTGGAGCTGGTTTTGGAGACCCAAGGGGTTGGGCCCCTGGAGCTGGTGAGGGGCCCCAGGGGTTAGGCCCCTGGAGCTATGGTTCGGGCGCTCAGGGGTTGGGCCCCTGGAGCTGGGGTCGAGGGCCCCAGGGGTTGGGCCCCTGGAGCTGGGGTTGGGGCCCCGGGGGTTACGCCACTGGAGCTGGGGTTGGGGCCCCCAGGGGTTAGGCCCCTGGAGCTATGGTTCGGGCGCTCAGGGATTTGGCCCCTGGAGCTGGTGTTGGCGCCCCCAGGGGTTGGGCCCCTGGAACTATGGTTCGGGCTCTCAGGGGTTGGGCCCCTGGAGCTGGTGTTCGGGCTCCCAGGGGTTGGGCTCTTGGAGCTGGTGTTGGGGTCCCCAGGGGTTGGGCCCCTGTAGCTGGGGTTGGGGCCCCCGGGGGTTAGACCCCTGGAGCTATGGTTCGGGCGCTCAGGGGTTGGGCCCCTGGAGCTGGTGTTGGGGCTCCCAGGGGTTGGGCTCTTGGAGCTGGTGTTGGGTCCCCAGGGGTTGGGCCCTTGGAGCTATGGTTCGTTCGCTTAGGGGTTGGGCCGCTGGAGCTGGGGTTGGGGCCCACAGGATTTAGGCCCCTGGAGCTATGGTTCGGGCTCTCAGGGGTTGGGCCCCTGGAGCTGGTGTTGGGGCCCCCAGGGGTTAGGCCCCTGGAGCTATGGTTCGGGCGCTCAGGGGTTGGGCCGCTGGAGCTGGTGTTGGGGCCCCCAGGGGTTGGGCCCCTGGAGCTGGGATTGGGGCCTCCAGGGGTTAGGCCCCTGGAGCTATGGTTCGGGCGCACAGGGGTTAGGCCCCTGGAGCTATGGTTCGGGTGCTCAGGGGTTTGGCCCCTGGAGCTGCTGTTGGGGCCCCCAGGGGTTGGGCCCCTGGAACTATGGTTCAGGCGCTCTGGGGTTGGGCCCCTGGAGCTGGTGTTGGGGCTCCCAGGGGTTGGGCTCTTGGAGCTGGTGTTGGGGTCCCCAGGGGTTGGGCCCCTGTAGCTGGGGTTGGGGCCCCCGGGGGTTAGGCCCCTGGAGCTAGGGTTGGGGCCCCCGGGGGTTAGGCCCCTGGAGCTATGGTTCGTTCGCTCAGGGGTTGGGCCGCTGGAGCTGGGGTTGGGGCCCTCAGGATTTAGGCCCCTGGAGCTATGGTTCGGGCGCTCAGGGGTTGGACCCCTAGAGCTGGTGTTGGGGCATCCAGGGGTTGGGCCCCTGGAGCTAGGGTTGGGGCCCCCGGGGGTTGGGCCCCTGGAGCTATGGTTCGTTCGCTCAGGGGTTGGGCCGCTGGAGCTGGGGTTGGGGCCCTCAGGATTTAGGCCCCTGGAGCTATGGTTCGGGCGCTCAGGGGTTGGGCCCTTGGAGCTGGCGTGCAGGCCCCCAGGGAACAGGCCCCTAGAGCTATGGTTTGGGCACTCTGGGGTTGGGCCCCTGGAGCTGGTGTTCGGGCTCCCAGGGGTTGGGCCCCTGGAGCTGGTGTTGGGGCCCTCAGGGATTAGGCCCCTGGAGCTATGGTTCTGGCGCTCAGGGATTGGGCCCCTGGAGCTGGCTTTGGGGCCCCCAGGGGTTGGGCTCCTGGAGCAGGTGTTGGGGCCCCCAGGGGTTGGGCCCCTGGAGCTGTGGTTGGGGCCCCCGGGGGTTAGGCCCCTGGAGCTATGGTTCGGGCGCTCAGGGGTTGGGCCCCTGTAGCTGGTGTTTGGACCCCCAGGTGTTGGGCCCCTGGAGCTGGGATTGGGGCCTCCAGGGGTTAGGCCCCTGGAGCTATGGTTCGGGCGCACAGGGGTTAGGCCCCTGGAGCTATGGTTCGGGCGCTCAGGGGTTTGGCCCCTGGAGCTGGTGTTGGGGCCCCCAGGGGTTGGGCCCCTGGAATTATGGTTCGGGCTCTCTGGGGTTGGGCCCCTGGAGCTGGTGTTGGGGCTCCCAGGGGTTGGGCTCTTGGAGCTGGTGTTGGGGTCCCCAGGGGTTGGGCCCCTGTAGCTGGGGTTGGGGCCCCCGGGGGTTAGGCCCCTGGAGCTCGGGTTGGGGCCCCCGGGGGTTAGGCCCCTGGAGCTATGGTTCGTTCGCTCAGGGGTTGGGCCGCTGGAGCTGGGGTTGGGGCCCTCAGGTGTTAGGCCCCTGGAGCTATGGTTCGGGCGCTCAGGGGTTGGACCCCTAGAGCTGGTGTTGGGGCATCCAGGGGTTGGGCCCCTGGAGCTAGGGTTGGGGCCCCCGGGGGTTAGGCCCCTGGAGCTATGGTTCGTTCGCTCAGGGGTTGGGCCGCTGGAGCTGGGGTTGGGGCCCTCAGGATTTAGGCCCCTGGAGCTATGGTTCGGGCGCTCAGGGGTTGGGCCCTTGGAGCTGGCGTGCAGGCCCCCAGGGAACAGGCCCCTAGAGCTATGGTTTGGGCACTCTGGGGTTGGGCCCCTGGAGCTGGTGTTCGGGCTCCCAGGGGTTGGGCCCCTGGAGCTGGTGTTGGGGCCCTCAGGGATTAGGCCCCTGGAGCTATGGTTCTGGCGCTCAGGGGTTGGGCCCCTGGAGCTGGCTTTGGGGCCCCCAGGGGTTGGGCTCCTGGAGCAGGTGTTGGGGCCCCCAGGGGTTGGGCCCCTGGAGCTGTGGTTGGGGCCCCCGGGGGTTAGGCCCCTGGAGCTATGGTTCGGGCGCTCAGGGGTTGGGCCCCTGTAGCTGGTGTTTGGACCCCCAGGTGTTGGGCCCCTGGAGCTGGGATTGGGGCCTCCAGGGGTTAGGCCCCTGGAGCTATGGTTCGGGCGCACAGGGGTTAGGCCCCTGGAGCTATGGTTCGGGTGCTCAGGGGTTTGGCCCCTGGAGCTGGTGTTGGGGCCCCCAGGGGTTGGGCCCCTGGAATTATGGTTCGGGCTCTCTGGGGTTGGGCCCCTGGAGCTGGTGTTGGGGCTCCCAGGGGTTGGGCTCTTGGAGCTGGTGTTGGGGTCCCCAGGGGTTGGGCCCCTGTAGCTGGGGTTGGGGCCCCCGGGGGTTAGGCCCCTGGAGCTAGGGTTGGGGCCCCCGGGGGTTAGGCCCCTGGAGCTATGGTTCGTTCGCTCAGGGGTTGGGCCGCTGGAGCTGGGGTTGGGGCCCTCAGGGTTTAGGCCCCTGGAGCTATGGTTCGGGCGCTCAGGGGTTGGACCCCTAGAGCTGGTGTTGGGGCATCCAGGGGTTGGGCCCCTGGAACTAGGGTTGGGGCCCCCGGGGGTTAGGCCCCTGGAGCTATGGTTCGTTCGCTCAGGGGTTGGGCCGCTGGAGCTGGGGTTGGGGCCCTCAGGATTTAGGCCCCTGGAGCTATGGTTCGGGCGCTCAGGGGTTGGGCCCTTGGAGCTGGCGTGCAGGCCCCCAGGGAACAGGCCCCTAGAGCTATGGTTTGGGCACTCTGGGGTTGGGCCCCTGGAGCTGGTGTTCGGGCTCCCAGGGGTTGGGCCCCTGGAGCTGGTGTTGGGGCCCTCAGGGATTAGGCCCCTGGAGCTATGGTTCTGGCGCTCAGGGATTGGGCCCCTGGAGCTGGTTTTGGGGCCCCCAGGGGTTGGGCTCCTGGAGCAGGTGTTGGGGCCCCCAGGGGTTGGGCCCCTGGAGCTGTGGTTGGGGCCCCCGGGGGTTAGGCCCCTGGAGCTATGGTTCGGGCGCTCAGGGGTTGGGCCCCTGTAGCTGGTGTTTGGACCCCCAGGGGTTGGGCCCCTGGAGCTGGGGTTCGGGCCCCCGGGGGTTAGGCCCCTGGAGCTATGGTTCGGGCGCTCAGGGATTGAGCCCCTGGAGCTGGTTTTGGGGCCCCCAGGGGTTGGGCCCCTGGAGCTGGGATTGGGGCCTCCAGGGGTTAGGCCCCTGGAGCTTTGGTTCGGGCGCTCAGGGGTTGGGCCCCTGGAGCTTGTGTTGGGTCCCCAAGGGGTTTTGCCCCTGGAGCTGGTGTTGGGGACCCAGGGGTTAGGCCCCTGGAGCTATGGTTCGGGCGCACAGGGGTTGGGCCGCTGGAGCTATAGTTCGGGCTCTCAGCGGTTGGGGCCCTAGAGCTGGGGTGGAGGGCTCCAGGGGTTGGGCCCCTGGAGCTAGTGTTGGGGCCCCAGGGATTGGGCCCCTGGAGCTATGTTTCGGGCGCTCTGGGGTTGGGCCCCTGGAGTTAGTGTTGGGGTTCCCAGGGGTTGGGCTCCTGGAGCTGGTGGTGCCCGCAGGGTTTGGGCCCCTGGAGCTATGGTTGCGGCCCAGGGGTTAGGCCTCTGGAGCTATGGTTCGGGCGCTCAGGGGTTGGGCCCCTGGAGCTGGTGTTGGGGCCCACAGGGGTTCGGACCCTTGAGCTGGGGTTGGGGCCGTCGGGGGTTAGGCCTCTGCAGCTATGTTTCGGGCGCTCAGGGGTTGGGCCCCTGGAACTGGGGTCGAGGGCCCCAGGGGTTGGGCCCCTGGAGCTGGGGTTGGGGCCCCGTGGGTTACGCCCCTGGAGCTGGGGTTGGGGCCCCCAGGGGTTAGGCCCCTGGAGCTATGGTTCGGGCGCTCAGGGGTTTGGCCCCTGGAGCTGGTGTTGGGGCTCCCAGGGATTGGGCTCTTGGAGCTGGTGTTGGGGCCCCCAGGGGTTGGGCCCCTGGAGCTGGGGTTGGGACCACCAGGGGTTAGGTCCATGGAGCTATGGTTCGGGCGCTCAGGGGTTGGGTCCCTGGAGTTGGTGTTGGGGCCCCTGACCTAATGTCACCCCTTGCTCTCCCATCCCCCACACAGACAGTCCCGACTCCATCACAGTAATGCCCAGACATTTCACGCATGGAGCAACAGTAACACTGTGTGGCCATGCAGGGTAATGCCCAGAGCATTTCCTGCATGGAGCAAGAGTGACACCGTGTGGCCACATAGGGTAGTGCACAGAGCATTTCCCCGCATGGAGCTATGGTTCGGGAGCTCTGGGGTTGGGCCCCTGGAGCTGGTGTTGGGACTCCCAGGGGTTTGGCCCCTGGAGCTGGTGTTGGGGCCTCCAGGGGTTAGGCCCCTGGAGGTATTGTTCGGGCGCTCAGGGGTTCGGCCCTTGGAGCTGGCGTGCGGGCCCCCAGGGAATAGGCCCCTAGAGCTATGGTTTGGGCACTCTGGGGTTGGGCCCCTGGAGCTGGTGTTGGGGCTCCCAAGGGTTGGGCTCCTGGAGCTGGTGTTGGGGCCTCCAGGGGTTAGGCCCCTGGAGGTATTGTTCGGGCGCTCAGGGGTTCGGACCCTGGAGCTGGGGTTGGCGCCCCCGGGGGTTAGGCCCCTGGAGCTATGGTTTGGGCGCTTAGGGGTTGGGCCCCTGGAGTTGGTGTTGGGGCCGCCAGGGGTTGGGCCCCTGAAGCTGGTGTTGGGGCCCCCAGGGGTTGGGCTCCTGGAGCTGGGGTTGGGGCCCTCGGGGGTTAGGCCTCTGCAGCTATGGTTCGGGCGCTCAGGGGTTGGGCCCCTGGAACTGGGGTCGAGGGCCCCAGGGGTTGGGCCCCTGGAGCTGGGGTTCGGGCCCCGTGGGTTACGCGCCTGGAGATGGGGTTGGGGCCCCCAGGGGTTAGGCCCCTGGAGCTATGGTTCGGGTGCTCAGGGGGTTGGCCCCTGGAGCTGGTGTTGGGGCCCCCAGGGGTTGGGCCCCTGGAACTATGGTTCAGGCGCTCAGGGGGTTGGCCCCTGGAGCTGGTGTTGGGGCTCCCAGGGATTGGGCTCTTGGAGCTGGTGTTGGGGCCCTCAGGGGTTGGGCCCCTGGAGCTGGGGTTGGGGCCACCAGGAGTTAGGTCCATGGAGCTATGGTTCGGGCGCTCAGGGTTTGGGCCCCTGGAGCTGGTGGTGGGGCCCCCAGGGGTTGGGCCCCTGGAGCTGGGGTTGGGGCCCACAGGATTTCGGCCCCTGGAGCTGTGGTTCGAGCTCTCAGGGGTTGGGCCCCTGGAGCTGGTGTTGGGGCCCCCAGGGGTTAGGCCCCTGGAGCTATGGTTCGGGCGCTCAGGGGTTGGGCCGCTGGAGCTGGTGTTGGGGCCCCTGACCTAATGTCACCCCTTGCTCTCCCATCCCCCACACAAGAGTGACACCGTGTGGCCACATAGGGTAGTGCACAGAGCATTTCCCCGCATGGAGCTATGGTTCGGGAGCTCTGGGGTTGGGCCCCTGTAGCTGGTGTTGGGACTCCCAGGGGTTGGGCCCCTGGAGCTGGTGTTGGGGCCCCAGGGGTTAAGCCCCTTGCTCTATGGTTCGGGCGCTCAGGGGTTGGGCCCTTGGAGCTGGCGTGCGGGCCCCCAGGGAATAGGCCCCTAGAGCTATGGTTTGGGCACTCTGGGGTTGGGCCCCTGGAGCTGGTGTTGGGGCTCCCAGGGGTTGGGCTCCTGGAGCTGGTGTTGGGGCCTCCAGGGGTTAGGCCCCTGGAGGTATTGTTCGGGCGCTCAGGGGTTGGGCCCTTGGAGCTGGTGTTGGTGCCCCCAGGGATTAGGCCCCTGGAGCTAAGGTTCGGGCACTCAGGGGTTGGGACCCTGGAGCTGGTGTTGGGGACCCCAGGAGTTGGGCCCCTGGAGCTGGTGTTGGGGCCCCAGGGGTTAGGCCCCTTGAGCTGAGGCTCGGGCGCTCAGGGGTTGGGCTGCTGGAGTTGGTGTTGCGGCCACCAGGGGTTGGGCCCCTGGAGCTATGGTTAGGGCGCTCCGGGGTTGGGCCCCTGGAACTTGTGTTGGGACCCCCAGGGGTTGGGCTCCTGAAGCTGGTGTTGGGGCCCCCAGGGGTTGGGCCCCTGGAGCTGTGGTTGGGGCCCTCGGGGGTTAGGCCCCTGGAGCTATGGTTCGGGCACTCAGGGGTTGGGCCCCTGAAACTGGTGTTGGGGCCCCCAGGGGTTGGGCCCCTGGAGCTGGGGTTGGGGCCCTCAGGGATTAGGCCCCTGGAGCTATGGTTCGGGCGCTCAGGGATTGAGCCCCTGGAGCTGGTTTTGGGGCCCCCAGGGGTTGGGCCCCTGGAGCTGGGATTGGGGCCTCCAGGGGTTTTGCCCCTTGAGCTGGTGTTGGGGACCCAGGGGTTAGGCTCCTGGAGCTATGGTTCGGGCGCACAGGGGTTGGGCCCCTGGAGCTATAGTTCGGGCGCTCAGCGGTTGGGCCCCTGGAGCTGGGGTGGAGGGCCCCAGGGGTTTGGCCCCTGGAGCTAGTTTTGGGGCCCCCAGGGATTGGTCCCCTGGAGCTATGGTTCGGGCGCTGTGCGGTTGGGACCCTGGAGCTAGGGTCGAGGGCCCCAGGGGTGGGGCCCCTGCAGCTGGTGTTGGGGCCCCCAGGTTTTGAGTTCCTGGAGATTGTGTTGGGGCTCGCAGGGGTTGGGCCCCTGGAGCTATGGTTCGGGCGCTGTGGGGTTGGTTCCCTGGAGCTAGGGTCGAGGGCCCCAGGGGTTTGGCCCCTGGAGCTAGTGTTGGGGCCCCCAGGGATTGGGCCCCTGGAGCTATGGTTCGGGCGCTGTGGGGTTGGGCCCCTGGAGCTAGGGTCGAGGGCCCCAGGGGTTTGGCCCCTGGAGCTAGTGTTGGGGCCCCCAGGGATTGGGCCCTTGGAGCTATGGTTCACGCGCTGTGGGGTTGGTTCCCTGGAGCTAGGGTCGAGGGCCCCAGGGGTGGGGCCCCTGGAGCTGGTGTTGGGGCCCCCAGGTTTTGAGTTCCTGGAGATTGTGTTGGGGCTCGCAGGGGTTGGGCCCCTGGAGCTGTGGTTGGGGCCCCCAGGGTTTAGGCCCCTGGAGCTATGGTTCGGGCGCTGTGGGGTTGGGCCCCTGGAGCTGGTGTTGGGGCCCCCAGGTTTTGAGTTCCTGGAGATTGTGTTGGGGTTCGCAGGGGTTGGGCCCCTGGAGCTGTGGTTGGGGCCCCCAGGGGTTAGGCCCCTGGAGCTATGGTTCGGGCGCTCAGGGGTTGGGCCGCTGGAGCTGGTGTTGGGGCCCCTGACCTAATGTCACCCCTTGCTCTCCCATCCCCCACACAAGAGTGACACCGTGTGGCCACATAGGGTAGTGCACAGAGCATTTCCCCGCATGGAGCTATGGTTCGGGAGCTCTGGGGTTGGGCCCCTGTAGGTGGTGTTGGGACTCCCAGGGGTTGAGCCCCTGGCGCTGGTGTTGGGGCCCCAGGGGTTAAGCCCCTTGCGCTATGGTTCGGGCGCTCAGGGGTTGGGCCCTTGGAGCTGGCGTGCGGGCCCCCAGGGAATAGGCCCCTAGAGCTATGGTTTGGGCACTCTGGGGTTGGGCCCCTGGAGCTGGTGTTGGGGCTCCTAGGGGTTGGGCTCCTGGAGCTGGTGTTGGGGCCTCCAGGGGTTAGGCCCCTGGAGCTGGTGTTGGGGCCCCAGGGGTTAGGCCCCTGGAGCTGGTGTTGGGGCTCCAGGGGTTAGGCCCCTGGAGCTGGTGTTGGGGCCCTAGGGGTTAGGCCCCTTGAGCTGAGGCTCGGGCGCTCAGGGGTTGGGCTGCTGGAGTTGGTGTTGCGGCCACCAGGGGATGGGCCCCTGGAGCTATGGTTAGGGCGCTCCGGGGTTGGGCCCCTGGAACTTGTGTTGGGACCCCCAGGGGTTGGGCTCCTGAAGCTGGTGTTGGGGCCCCCAGGGGTTGGGCCCCTAGAGCTGTGGTTGGGGCCCTCGGGGGTTAGGCCCCTGGAGCTATGGTTCGGGCACTCAGGGGTTGGGCCCCTGAAACTGGTGGTGGGGCCCCCAGGGGTTGGGCCCCTGGAGCTGGGGTTGGGGCCCTCGGGGATTAGGCCCCTGGAGCTATGGTTCGGGCGCTCAGGGATTGAGCCCCTGGAGCTGGTTTTGGGGCCCCCAGGGGTTGGGCCCCTGGAGCTGGGATTGGGGCCTCCAGGGGTTTTGCCCCTTGAGCTGGTGTTGGGGACCCAGGGGTTAGGCCCCTGGAGCTATGGTTCGGGCGCACAGGGGTTGGGCCCCTGGAGCTATAGTTCGGGCGCTCAGCGGTTGGGCCCCTGGAGCTGGGGTGGAGGGCCCCAGGGGTTTGGCCCCTGGAGCTAGTTTTGGGGCCCCCAGGGATTGGTCCCCTGGAGCTATGGTTCGGGCGCTGTGCAGTTGGGACCCTGGAGCTAGGGTCGAGGGCCCCAGGGGTTAGGCCCCTGGAGCTAGTGTTGTTGCCCCCAGGGATTGGGCCCCTGGAGCTATGGTTCGGGCGCTGTGGGGTTGGGCCCCTGGAGCTAGGGTCGAGGGCCCCAGGGGTTTGGCCCCTGGAGCTAGTGTTGGGGCCCCCAGGGATTGGGCCCCTGGAGCTATGGTTCGGGCGCTGTGGGGTTGGTTCCCTGGAGCTAGGGTCGAGGGCCCCAGGGGTGGGGCCCCTGGAGCTGGTGTTGGGGCCCCCAGGTTTTGAGTTCCTGGAGATTGTGTTGGGGCTCGCAGGGGTTGGGCCCCTGGAGCTGTGGTTGGGGCCCCCAGGGTTTAGGCCCCTGGAGCTATGGTTCGGGCGCTGTGGGGTTGGGCCCCTGGAGCTGGTGTTGGGGCCCCCAGGTTTTGAGTTCCTGGAGATTGTGTTGGGGCTCGCAGGGGTTGGGCCCCTGGAGCTGTGGTTGGGGCCCCCAGGGGTTAGGCCCCTGGAGCTATGGTTCGGGCGCTCAGGGGTTGGGCCCCTGGAGTTGGTGTTGGGGCCCCCCAGGGGTGGGGCCCCTGGAGGTGGGGTTTGGGCCCCCAGGAGTTAGGCCCCTAGAGCTATGGTTCGGGCGCTCGGGGGTTGGGCCCCTGGAGCTGGTTTTGGAGACCCAAGGGGTTGGGCCCCTGGAGCTGGTGAGGGGCCCCAGGGGTTAGGCCCCTGGAGCTATGGTTCGGGCGCTCAGGGGTTGGGCCCCTGGAGCTGGGGTCGAGGGCCCCAGGGGTTGGGCCCCTGGAGCTGGGGTTGGGGCCCCGGGGGTTACGCCACTGGAGCTGGGGTTGGGGCCCCCAGGGGTTAGGCCCCTGGAGCTATGGTTCGGGCGCTCAGGGATTTGGCCCCTGGAGCTGGTGTTGGCGCCCCCAGGGGTTGGGCCCCTGGAACTATGGTTCGGGCTCTCTGGGGTTGGGCCCCTGGAGCTGGTGTTCGGGCTCCCAGGGGTTGGGCTCTTGGAGCTGGTGTTGGGGTCCCCAGGGGTTGGGCCCCTGTAGCTGGGGTTGGGGCCCCCGGGGGTTAGACCCCTGGAGCTATGGTTCGGGCGCTCAGGGGTTGGGCCCCTGGAGCTGGTGTTGGGGCTCCCAGGGGTTGGGCTCTTGGAGCTGGTGTTGGGTCCCCAGGGGTTGGGCCCTTGGAGCTATGGTTCGTTCGCTTAGGGGTTGGGCCGCTGGAGCTGGGGTTGGGGCCCACAGGATTTAGGCCCCTGGAGCTATGGTTCGGGCTCTCAGGGGTTGGGCCCCTGGAGCTGGTGTTGGGGCCCCCAGGGGTTAGGCCCCTGGAGCTATGGTTCGGGCGCTCAGGGGTTGGGCCGCTGGAGCTGGTGTTGGGGCCCCCAGGGGTTGGGCCCCTGGAGCTGGGATTGGGGCCTCCAGGGGTTAGGCCCCTGGAGCTATGGTTCGGGCGCACAGGGGTTAGGCCCCTGGAGCTATGGTTCGGGTGCTCAGGGGTTTGGCCCCTGGAGCTGGTGTTGGGGCCCCCAGGGGTTGGGCCCCTGGAATTATGGTTCGGGCTCTCTGGGGTTGGGCCCCTGGAGCTGGTGTTGGGGCTCCCAGGGGTTGGGCTCTTGGAGCTGGTGTTGGGGTCCCCAGGGGTTGGGCCCCTGTAGCTGGGGTTGGGGCCCCCGGGGGTTAGGCCCCTGGAGCTAGGGTTGGGGCCCCCGGGGGTTAGGCCCCTGGAGCTATGGTTCGTTCGCTCAGGGGTTGGGCCGCTGGAGCTGGGGTTGGGGCCCTCAGGATTTAGGCCCCTGGAGCTATGGTTCGGGCGCTCAGGGGTTGGGCCCTTGGAGCTGGCGTGCAGGCCCCCAGGGAACAGGCCCCTAGAGCTATGGTTTGGGCACTCTGGGGTTGGGCCCCTGGAGCTGGTGTTCGGGCTCCCAGGGGTTGGGCCCCTGGAGCTGGTGTTGGGGCCCTCAGGGATTAGGCCCCTGGAGCTATGGTTCTGGCGCTCAGGGATTGGGCCCCTGGAGCTGGCTTTGGGGCCCCCAGGGGTTGGGCTCCTGGAGCAGGTGTTGGGGCCCCCAGGGGTTGGGCCCCTGGAGCTGTGGTTGGGGCCCCCGGGGGTTAGGCCCCTGGAGCTATGGTTCGGGCGCTCAGGGGTTGGGCCCCTGTAGCTGGTGTTTGGACCCCCAGGGGTTGGGCCCCTGGAGCTGGGGTTCGGGCCCCCGGGGGTTAGGCCCCTGGAGCTATGGTTCGGGCGCTCAGGGATTGAGCCCCTGGAGCTGGTTTTGGGGCCCCCAGGGGTTGGGCCCCTGGAGCTGGGATTGGGGCCTCCAGGGGTTAGGCCCCTGGAGCTTTGGTTCGGGCGCTCAGGGGTTGGGCCCCTGGAGCTTGTGTTGGGTCCCCAAGGGGTTTTGCCCCTGGAGCTGGTGTTGGGGACCCAGGGGTTAGGCCCCTGGAGCTATGGTTCGGGCGCACAGGGGTTGGGCCGCTGGAGCTATAGTTCGGGCTCTCAGCGGTTGGGGCCCTAGAGCTGGGGTGGAGGGCTCCAGGGGTTGGGCCCCTGGAGCTAGTGTTGGGGCCCCAGGGATTGGGCCCCTGGAGCTATGTTTCGGGCGCTCTGGGGTTGGGCCCCTGGAGTTAGTGTTGGGGTTCCCAGGGGTTGGGCTCCTGGAGCTGGTGGTACCCGCAGGGGTTGGGCCCCTGGAGATATGGTTGCGGCCCAGGGGTTAGGCCTCTGGAGCTATGGTTCGGGCGCTCAGGGGTTGGGCCCCTGGAGCTGGTGTTGGGGCCCACAGGGGTTCGGACCCTGGAGCTGGGGTTGGGGCCACCAGGGGTTAGGTCCATGGAGCTATGGTTCGGGCGCTCAGGGGTTGGGCCCCTGGAACTAGGGTCGAGGGCCCCAGGGGTTGGGCCCCTGGAGCTGGGGTTGGGGCCCCGTGGGTTACGCCCCTGGAGCTGGGGTTGGGGCCCCCAGGGGTTAGGCCCCTGGAGCTATGGTTCGGGCGCTCAGGGGTTTGGCCCCTGGAGCTGGTGTTGGGGCTCCCAGGGATTGGGCTCTTGGAGCTGGTGTTGGGGCCCCCAGGGGTTGGGCCCCTGGAGCTGGGGTTGGGGCCACCAGGGGTTAGGTCCATGGAGCTATGGTTCGGGCGCTCAGGGGTTGGGTCCCTGGAGTTGGTGTTGGGGCCCCAGGGGCTGGGCCCCTGCAGCTAGTGTTGGGGCCCCAGGGGTTAGACCCCTGGAGCTATGGTTCGGGCGCTCAGGGTTTGGGCCCCTGGAGCTGGTGGTGGGGCCCCCAGGGGTTGGGCCCCTGGAGCTGGGGTTGGGGCCCACAGGATTTAGGGCCCTGGAGCTATGGTTCGGGCTCTCAGGGGTTGGGCCCCTGGAGCTGGTGTTGGGGCCCCCAGGGTTTAGGCCCCTGGAGCTATGGTTCGGGCGCTCAGGGGCTGGGCCGCTGGAGCTCGTGTTGGGGCCCCTGACCTAATGTCACCCCTTGCTCTCCCATCCCCCACACAGACAGTCCCGACTCCATCACAGTAATGCCCAGACATTTCACGCATGGAGCAACAGTAACACTGTGTGGCCATGCAGGGTAATGCCCAGAGCATTTCCTGCATGGAGCAAGAGTGACACCGTGTGGCCACATAGGGTAGTGCACAGAGCATTTCCCCGCATGGAGCTATGGTTCGGGAGCTCTGGGGTTGGGCCCCTGGAGCTGGTGTTGGGACTCCCAGGGGTTTGGCCCCTGGAGCTGGTGTTGGGGCCTCCAGGGGTTAGGCCCCTGGAGGTATTGTTCGGGCGCTCAGGGGTTCGGCCCTTGGAGCTGGCGTGCGGGCCCCCAGGGAATAGGCCCCTAGAGCTATGGTTTGGGCACTCTGGGGTTGGGCCCCTGGAGCTGGTGTTGGGGCTCCCAAGGGTTGGGCTCCTGGAGCTGGTGTTGGGGCCTCCAGGGGTTAGGCCCCTGGAGGTATTGTTCGGGCGCTCAGGGGTTCGGACCCTGGAGCTGGGGTTGGCGCCCCCGGGGGTTAGGCCCCTGGAGCTATGGTTTGGGCGCTTAGGGGTTGGGCCCCTGGAGTTGGTGTTGGGGCCGCCAGGGGTTGGGCCCCTGAAGCTGGTGTTGGGGCCCCCAGGGGTTGGGCTCCTGGAGCTGGGGTTGGGGCCCTCGGGGGTTAGGTCTCTGCAGCTATGGTTCGGGCGCTCAGGGGTTGGGCCCCTGGAACTGGGGTCGAGGGCCCCAGGGGTTGGGCCCCTGGAGCTGGGGTTCGGGCCCCGTGGGTTACGCGCCTGGAGCTGGGGTTGGGGCCCCCAGGGGTTAGGCCCCTGGAGCTATGGTTCGGGCGCACAGGGGTTAGGCCCCTGGAGCTATGGTTCGGGTGCTCAGGGGTTTGGCCCCTGGAGCTGGTGTTGGGGCCCCCAGGGGTTGGGCCCCTGGAATTATGGTTCGGGCTCTCTGGGGTTGGGCCCCTGGAGCTGGTGTTGGGGCTCCCAGGGGTTGGGCTCTTGGAGCTGGTGTTGGGGTCCCCAGGGGTTGGGCCCCTGTAGCTGGGGTTGGGGCCCCCGGGGGTTAGGCCCCTGGAGCTAGGGTTGGGGCCCCCGGGGGTTAGGCCCCTGGAGCTATGGTTCGTTCGCTCAGGGGTTGGGCCGCTGGAGCTGGGGTTGGGGCCCTCAGGATTTAGGCCCCTGGAGCTATGGTTCGGGCGCTCAGGGGTTGGACCCCTGGAGCTGGTGTTGGGGCATCCAGGGGTTGGGCCCCTGGAGCTAGGGTTGGGGCCCCCGGGGGTTAGGCCCCTGGAGCTATGGTTCGTTCGCTCAGGGGTTGGGCCGCTGGAGCTGGGGTTGGGGCCCTCAGGATTTAGGCCCCTGGAGCTATGGTTCGGGCGCTCAGGGGTTGGGCCCTTGGAGCTGGCGTGCAGGCCCCCAGGGAATAGGCCCCTAGAGCTATGGTTTGGGCACTCTGGGGTTGGGCCCCTGGAGCTGGTGTTCGGGCTCCCAGGGGTTGGGCCCCTGGAGCTGGTGTTGGGGCCCTCAGGGATTAGGCCCCTGGAGCTATGGTTCTGGCGCTCAGGGATTGGGCCCCTGGAGCTGGTTTTGGGGCCCCCAGGGGTTGGGCTCCTGGAGCAGGTGTTGGGGCCCCCAGGGGTTGGGCCCCTGGAGCTGTGGTTGGGGCCCCCGGGGGTTAGGCCCCTGGAGCTATGGTTCGGGCGCTCAGGGGTTGGGCCCCTGTAGCTGGTGTTTGGACCCCCAGGGGTTGGGCCCCTGGAGCTGGGGTTCGGGCCCCCGGGGGTTAGGCCCCTGGAGCTATGGTTCGGGCGCTCAGGGATTGAGCCCCTGGAGCTGGTTTTGGGGCCCCCAGGGGTTGGGCCCCTGGAGCTGGGATTGGGGCCTCCAGGGGTTAGGCCCCTGGAGCTTTGGTTCGGGCGCTCAGGGGTTGGGCCCCTGGAGCTTGTGTTGGGTCCCCAAGGGGTTTTGCCCCTGGAGCTGGTGTTGGGGACCCAGGGGTTAGGCCCCTGGAGCTATGGTTCGGGCGCACAGGGGTTGGGCCGCTGGAGCTATAGTTCGGGCTCTCAGCGGTTGGGGCCCTAGAGCTGGGGTGGAGGGCTCCAGGGGTTGGGCCCCTGGAGCTAGTGTTGGGGCCCCAGGGATTGGGCCCCTGGAGCTATGTTTCGGGCGCTCTGGGGTTGGGCCCCTGGAGTTAGTGTTGGGGTTCCCAGGGGTTGGGCTCCTGGAGCTGGTGGTGCCCGCAGGGGTTGGGCCCCTGGAGCTATGGTTGCGGCCCAGGGGTTAGGCCTCTGGAGCTATGGTTCGGGCGCTCAGGTGTTGGGCCCCTGGAGCTGGTGTTGGGGCCCACAGGGGATCGGACCCTGGAGCTGGGGTTGGGGCCGTCGGGGGTTAGGCCTCTGCAGCTATGTTTCGGGCGCTCAGGGGTTGGGCCCCTGGAACTAGGGTCGAGGGCCCCAGGGGTTGGGCCCCTGGAGCTGGGGTTGGGGCCCCGTGGGTTACGCCCCTGGAGCTGGGGTTGGGGCCCCCAGGGGTTAGGCCCCTGGAGCTATGGTTCGGGCGCTCAGGGGTTTGGCCCCTGGAGCTGGTGTTGGGGCTCCCAGGGATTGGGCTCTTGGAGCTGGTGTTGGGGCCCCCAGGGGTTGGGCCCCTGGAGCTGGGGTTGGGGCCACCAGGGGTTAGGTCCATGGAGCTATGGTTCGGGCGCTCAGGGGTTGGGCCCCTGGAGTTGGTGTTGGGGCCCCAGGGGCTGGGCCCCTGCAGCTAGTGTTGGGGCCCCAGGGGTTAGACCCCTGGAGCTATGGTTCGGGCGCTCAGGGTTTGGGCCCCTGGAGCTGGTGGTGGGGCCCCCAGGGGTTGGGCCCCTGGAGCTGGGGTTGGGGCCCACAGGATTTAGGGCCCTGGAGCTATGGTTCGGGCTCTCAGGGGTTGGGCCCCTGGAGCTGGTGTTGGGGCCCCCAGGGGTTAGGCCCCTGGAGCTATGGTTCGGGCGCTCAGGGGCTGGGCCGCTGGAGCTGGTGTTGGGGCCCCTGACCTAATGTCACCCCTTGCTCTCCCATCCCCCACACAGACAGTCCCGACTCCATCACAGTAATGCCCAGACATTTCACGCATGGAGCAACAGTAACACTGTGTGGCCATGCAGGGTAATGCCCAGAGCATTTCCTGCATGGAGCAAGAGTGACACCGTGTGGCCACATAGGGTAGTGCACAGAGCATTTCCCCGCATGGAGCTATGGTTCGGGAGCTCTGGGGTTGGGCCCCTGGAGCTGGTGTTGGGACTCCCAGGGGTTTGGCCCCTGGAGCTGGTGTTGGGGCCTCCAGGGGTTAGGCCCCTGGAGGTATTGTTCGGGCGCTCAGGGGTTCGGCCCTTGGAGCTGGCGTGCGGGCCCCCAGGGAATAGGCCCCTAGAGCTATGGTTTGGGCACTCTGGGGTTGGGCCCCTGGAGCTGGTGTTGGGGCTCCCAAGGGTTGGGCTCCTGGAGCTGGTGTTGGGGCCTCCAGGGGTTAGGCCCCTGGAGGTATTGTTCGGGCGCTCAGGGGTTCGGACCCTGGAGCTGGGGTTGGCGCCCCCGGGGGTTAGGCCCCTGGAGCTATGGTTTGGGCGCTTAGGGGTTGGGCCCCTGGAGTTGGTGTTGGGGCCGCCAGGGGTTGGGCCCCTGAAGCTGGTGTTGGGGCCCCCAGGGGTTGGGCTCCTGGAGCTGGGGTTGGGGCCCTCGGGGGTTAGGCCTCTGCAGCTATGGTTCGGGCGCTCAGGGGTTGGGCCCCTGGAACTGGGGTCGAGGGCCCCAGGGGTTGGGCCCCTGGAGCTGGGGTTCGGGCCCCGTGGGTTACGCGCCTGGAGCTGGGGTTGGGGCCCCCAGGGGTTAGGCCCCTGGAGCTATGGTTCGGGTGCTCAGGGGGTTGGCCCCTGGAGCTGGTGTTGGGGCCCCCAGGGGTTGGGCCCCTGGAACTATGGTTCAGGCGCTCAGGGGGTTGGCCCCTGGAGCTGGTGTTGGGGCTCCCAGGGATTGGGCTCTTGGAGCTGGTGTTGGGGCCCCCAGGGGTTGGGCCCCTGGAGCTGGGGTTGGGGCCACCAGGGGTTAGGTCCATGGAGCTATGGTTCGGGCGCTCAGGGTTTGGGCCCCTGGAGCTGGTGGTGGGGCCCCCAGGGGTTGGGCCCCTGGAGCTGGGGTTGGGGCCCACAGGATTTCGGCCCCTGGAGCTGTGGTTCGAGCTCTCAGGGGTTGGGCCCCTGGAGCTGGTGTTGGGGCCCCTAGGGGTTAGGCCCCTGGAGCTATGGTTCGGGCGCTCAGGGGTTGGGCCGCTGGAGCTGGTGTTGGGGCCCCTGACCTAATGTCACCCCTTGCTCTCCCATCCCCCACACAAGAGTGACACCGTGTGGCCACATAGGGTAGTGCACAGAGCATTTCCCCGCATGGAGCTATGGTTCGGGAGCTCTGGGGTTGGGCCCCTGTAGCTGGTGTTGGGACTCCCAGGGGTTGGGCCCCTGGAGCTGGTGTTGGGGCCCCAGGGGTTAAGCCCCTTGCTCTATGGTTCGGGCGCTCAGGGGTTGGGCCCTTGGAGCTGGCGTGCGGGCCCCCAGGGAATAGGCCCCTAGAGCTATGGTTTGGGCACTCTGGGGTTGGGCCCCTGGAGCTGGTGTTGGGGCTCCCAGGGGTTGGGCTCCTGGAGCTGGTGTTGGGGCCTCCAGGGGTTAGGCCCCTGGAGGTATTGTTCGGGCGCTCAGGGGTTGGGCCCTTGGAGCTGGTGTTGGTGCCCCCAGGGATTAGGCCCCTGGAGCTAAGGTTCGGGCACTCAGGGGTTGGGACCCTGGAGCTGGTGTTGGGGACCCCAGGAGTTGGGCCCCTGGAGCTGGTGTTGGGGCCCCAGGGGTTAGGCCCCTTGAGCTGAGGCTCGGGCGCTCAGGGGTTGGGCTGCTGGAGTTGGTGTTGCGGCCACCAGGGGTTGGGCCCCTGGAGCTATGGTTAGGGCGCTCCGGGGTTGGGCCCCTGGAACTTGTGTTGGGACCCCCAGGGGTTGGGCTCCTGAAGCTGGTGTTGGGGCCCCCAGGGGTTGGGCCCCTGGAGCTGGGGTTGGGGCCCTCAGGGATTAGGCCCCTGGAGCTATGGTTCGGGTGCTCAGGGATTGAGCCCCTGGAGCTGGTTTTGGGGCCCCCAGGGGTTGGGCCCCTGGAGCTGGGATTGGGGCCTCCAGGGGTTTTGCCCCTTGAGCTGGTGTTGGGGACCCAGGGGTTAGGCCCCTGGAGCTATGGTTCGGGCGCACAGGGGTTGGGCCCCTGGAGCTATAGTTCGGGCGCTCAGCGGTTGGGCCCCTGGAGCTGGGGTGGAGGGCCCCAGGGGTTTGGCCCCTGGAGCTAGTTTTGGGGCCCCCAGGGATTGGTCCCCTGGAGCTATGGTTCGGGCGCTGTGCGGTTGGGACCCTGGAGCTAGGGTCGAGGGCCCCAGGGGTGGGGCCCCTGCAGCTGGTGTTGGGGCCCCCAGGTTTTGAGTTCCTGGAGATTGTGTTGGGGCTCGCAGGGGTTGGGCCCCTGGAGCTATGGTTCGGGCGCTGTGGGGTTGGTTCCCTGGAGCTAGGGTCGAGGGCCCCAGGGGTTTGGCCCCTGGAGCTAGTGTTGGGGCCCCCAGGGATTGGGCCCCTGGAGCTATGGTTCGGGCGCTGTGGGGTTGGGCCCCTGGAGCTAGGGTCGAGGGCCCCAGGGGTTTGGCCCCTGGAGCTAGTGTTGGGGCCCCCAGGGATTGGGCCCTTGGAGCTATGGTTCAGGCGCTGTGGGGTTGGTTCCCTGGAGCTAGGGTCGAGGGCCCCAGGGGTGGGGCCCCTGGAGCTGGTGTTGGGGCCCCCAGGTTTTGAGTTCCTGGAGATTGTGTTGGGGCTCGCAGGGGTTGGGCCCCTGGAGCTGTGGTTGGGGCCCCCAGGGTTTAGGCCCCTGGAGCTATGGTTCGGGCGCTGTGGGGTTGGGCCCCTGGAGCTGGTGTTGGGGCCCCCAGGTTTTGAGTTCCTGGAGATTGTGTTGGGGCTCGCAGGGGTTGGGCCCCTGGAGCTGTGGTTGGGGCCCCCAGGGGTTAGGCCCCTGCAGCTATGGTTCGGGCGCTCAGGGGTTGGGCCGCTGGAGCTGGTGTTGGGGCCCCTGACCTAATGTCACCCCTTGCTCTCCCATCCCCCACACAAGAGTGACACCGTGTGGCCACATAGGGTAGTGCACAGAGCATTTCCCCGCATGGAGCTATGGTTCGGGAGCTCTGGGGTTGGGCCCCTGTAGGTGGTGTTGGGACTCCCAGGGGTTGAGCCCCTGGCGCTGGTGTTGGGGCCCCAGGGGTTAAGCCCCTTGCGCTATGGTTCGGGCGCTCAGGGGTTGGGCCCTTGGAGCTGGCGTGCGGGCCCCCAGGGAATAGGCCCCTAGAGCTATGGTTTGGGCACTCTGGGGTTGGGCCCCTGGAGCTGGTGTTGGGGCTCCTAGGGGTTGGGCTCCTGGAGCTGGTGTTGGGGCCTCCAGGGGTTAGGCCCCTGGAGCTGGTGTTGGGGCCCCAGGGGTTAGGCCCCTGGAGCTGGTGTTGGGGCTCCAGGGGTTAGGCCCCTGGAGCTGGTGTTGGGGCCCTAGGGGTTAGGCCCCTTGAGCTGAGGCTCGGGCGCTCAGGGGTTGGGCTGCTGGAGTTGGTGTTGCGGCCACCAGGGGTTGGGCCCCTGGAGCTATGGTTAGGGCGCTCCGGGGTTGGGCCCCTGGAACTTGTGTTGGGACCCCCAGGGGTTGGGCTCCTGAAGCTGGTGTTGGGGCCCCCAGGGGTTGGGCCCCTGGAGCTGTGGTTGGGGCCCTCGGGGGTTAGGCCCCTGGAGCTATGGTTCGGGCACTCAGGGGTTGGGCCCCTGAAACTGGTGTTGGGGCCCCCAGGGGTTGGGCCCCTGGAGCTGGGGTTGGGGCCCTCGGGGATTAGGCCCCTGGAGCTATGGTTCGGGCGCTCAGGGATTGAGCCCCTGGAGCTGGTTTTGGGGCCCCCAGGGGTTGGGCCCCTGGAGCTGGGATTGGGGCCTCCAGGGGTTTTGCCCCTTGAGCTGGTGTTGGGGACCCAGGGGTTAGGCCCCTGGAGCTATGGTTCGGGCGCACAGGGGTTGGGCCCTTGGAGCTATGGTTCGTTCGCTTAGGGGTTGGGCCGCTGGAGCTGGGGTTGGGGCCCACAGGATTTAGGCCCCTGGAGCTATGGTTCGGGCTCTCAGGGGTTGGGCCCCTGGAGCTGGTGTTGGGGCCCCCAGGGGTTAGGCCCCTGGAGCTATGGTTCGGGCGCTCAGGGGTTGGGCCGCTGGAGCTGGTGTTGGGGCCCCTGACCTAATGTCACCCCTTGCTCTCCCATCCCCCACACAGACAGTCCATCTCTACAATAGACTTAACCAAGGGGTACTGGCAAGTACCGCTACATGAACCTGCCAAGGAGAGGTCAGCTTTCGTCACCCATGCGGGGGTGTATGAATTCAATGTCCTTCCTTTCGGCCTTCGCAATGCACCCGCCACCTTCCAGAGGCTGGTAGATGGTCTACTAGCTGGACTGGGAGAATTTGCAGTTGCCTACCTCGATGATGTGGCCATTTTTTCGTACTCCTGGCCCGAACACCTACTACACCTGGAAAAGGTCTTTGAGCACATCAGGCAGGCAGGACTAACTGTTAAGGCCAAAAAGTGTCAAATAGGCCAAAACAGAGTGACTTACCTGGGGCACCAGGTGGGTCGAGGAACCATAAACCCCCTACAGGCCAAGGTGGATGCTATCCAAAAGTGGCCTGTCCCACGGTCCAAGAAGCAGGTCCAATCCTTCTTAGGCTTGGCCGGATACTACAGGCAATTTGTACCACACTACAGCCAAATCGCTGCCCCACTGACCGACCTGACCAAAAAGACCCAGCCAAATGCAGTTAAGTGGACTGATGAGTGTCATAAGGCCTTTACCCAGCTTAAGGCAACGCTCATGTCTGACCCTGTGCTCAGGGCCCCGGACTTTGACAAGCCATTCCTAGTAACCACAGATGCATCTGAGCGTGGTATAGGAGCAGTGCTCATGCAGAAAGCGACAGATCACAACTTCCATCCTGTCGTGTTTCTCAGTAAGAAACTGTCTGAGAGGGAAAGTCACTGGTCAGTCAGTGAAAAGGAATGCTATGCCATTGTGTACGCCCTGGAAAAGCTACGCCCATATGTTTGGGGACGGCGGTTCCAACTACAAACTGACCATGCTGCACTAAAGTGGCTTCATACTGCCAAGGGGAACAACAAGAAACTTCTTCGTTGGAGTTTAGCTCTCCAAGATTTTGATTTTGAAATTCAACACATCACAGGAGCTTCTAATAAAGTTGCTGATGCACTCTCCCGAGAGAGTTTCCCAGAATTCAGTAGTTAAAAAGTGTTCTTAAAATGTAGAAGTCTGTTAGTTATATACTTAGGAGTATATGTAAAGGTGTATGTGTTGTATTAATCTGTTTATTTTCAAGTTCTAGAAGGAAATCGCCGTCAGTGAGCTTCCCCACTGTCTGCAATTTGGGGGGCGTGTCATAAACAGATAGCTAAGGGTTAATGTCTCTTTCACCTGAAGCACCTGACCAGAGGACCAATCAGGAAACCGGATTTTTTCAACTCTGGGTGGAGGGAAGTTGGTGTCTGAGTGTTTTGTCTGTCTGCCTGCTTTCTCTGAGCTTTGGAGAAACAGTTTCTACTTTCTAGTCTTCTGTTTCTAAGTGTAAGGACAAAGAGATCAGATAGTAAGTTATATGGTTTCTTTTCTTTGGTATTTGCATAAATATAAGTGCTGAAGTGCTTTGATTTGTATTCTTTTTGAATAAGGCTGTTTATTCAATATTCTTTTAAGCAATCGACCCTGTAATGTATCATCTTAATACAGAGAGACCATTTGTACTTATTTTTCTTTCTTTTTATATAAAGCTTTCTTTTAAGACCTGTTGGAGTTTTTCTTTACTTCAGGGAAATTGAGTCTGTACTCACCAGGGAATTGGTGGGAGGAAGAAATCAGGGGAGATCTGTGTGTTGGATTGCTAGCCTGATTTTGCATTCCCTCTGGGGGAATAGGAAAGTACCTTTGTTTCCAGGACTGGGAACAGAGAGGGGGGAAGGGAAAAAGGATTATTTCCCTTTGTTGTGAGACTCAAGGGATTTGGGTCTTGGTGTCCCCAGGGAAGGTTTTTCAGGGGGACCAGAGTGCCCCAAAACACTCTAATTTTTTGGGTGGTGGCAGCAGGTACCAGGTCCAAGCTGGTAACTAAGCTTGGAGGTTTTCATGCTAACCCCCATATTTTGGACGCTAAGGTCCAAATCTGGGACTAAGGTTATGATAAGGGGCCCCCACAGTGAGTCTTCGGGGCACTTCGGCAGCGGATCCAGGAGCAGAAGGACCCCGTTCTGCCGAATTACAGCTGAAGCGGAGGCACCCCGCCGCCGAAGACCCCAGGCCCCCAGAATCCTCTGGGCGGCCCTGACCAGAAACGCACTCGCCTCATGCTCCAGCCAGAAGGGAGAGGAGCAGGAATTCTTGCTGTTCAGCCATGGACACACTTACACAACAGCACAGCAGTGTGTGTGTTGTGGAAGCTGGTCTGAGGAAACAACTGGAATTGATCACTCAGTGAGAGCAGAACTAGAGGACAGTGAGAGCCCTATATCAAGTAAGTAGTTGTGGCTGAATGGTTAAAGCAATGGGCTAGAAATCCATTGGGGTCTCCCTGTGCAGGTTCAAATCTTGTCAATTATGGAGGAAATTGTGGTTCTCCAGTTTTGATGAAGCTGAGTCTTGTCTCCTTCTTAAGCTATGTCTACGTGAAAGAGTAACATGGCTTTAGTTAAAGTGTTTTAATTGAACAGCTGTTGCATGTCCACCCTATGACCTGTGTAACCAGAGCACATCCATGCTAGCATCTCTTGGATGGCCACAGAGAGCAGTGCACTGTGGTAGCTATCCCACTGTGCAACTGGCTGCAGGGTGCTTTGGGAAGGGTTTGCAATGCCTCACAGGCTGGTACAGCATCAAATGATACAGTTTTCTATCCCATTGTTCTATGGGCATCCTACTAGATTGCCAGCTGCTTTTCAACTGCAATGTGCGTGGTGGGGTAGAGAGCGTGTGTGTGTGCGGGAGGAGAGACAGTGTGTGCGTTGCAGAAGAGTGAGTGTGTCGGCACACTGTCTCTAAGTTCAGACAGCGGCTGGAAGCAACCAGTCCTGAGGCAGGGGACAGCCCCGACATCAGCCCCCCTTCTCTCACTGGCTCAGCACAGCACAGCACAGCACTCTCTGTCACACACACACACATACATGTACACACTGCTGCCTGCTTAGCTCTGAGTCAGGGGTGCTGGACCAGGGGGGTTAGAGGGCCATGGCCCCACCACTCTTTACTGGCTGTTAGGACAAATGATGGAGGGGGAGGAAGGGGAAGAGGCTTTCTGTGGGTGTGGCCTCGAGGGGAGAGGAGCTGTGAGTGGAGGTCCTTAGGGAAGGAGTGTCATGGGGGTGCCACAGTTCAGATAACAGTGCCCCCCCCCCACTGTAAGGAAGCTTCTGCCGCCCCTGCTCTGTGTTCACAGAGCGGGAGAGAGCAGCATCCACGGCAGTGATTTGCTCCCCGGGACTCCGGCAGGGGGGCTTGGGAGGTGATTTAAAGGGCCTGGGGTCCAACTGTAGCAGGGAGCCGTGGGCCCTTTAAATCACCAGCCTGGGGAAGACGGGCCAGGCTGGCACAGCATACTGGCTCTTGCCAGTACCCCGTACCGTAACATACCGGCTTTCTTTCACCTCCAGAAGGTCCTCACGTGGATCAATAACTGGTTAAAAGATAGGAAACAAAGGGTAGGACTAAATGGTCAATTTTCAGGATGGAAACAGGTGTCTAGTGGTGTCTGTACTAGGACCAGGACTAGTCAACATATTAATAAATGATCTGCTGAGCAGTGAGGTGACAAAATTTGCAGATGATCCAAAACTACTGGCTTGCTGCCTAGAACGAACGCTCCTTGAGTGAGGTGATCCACAGGGAGTAGCTCAAACCTCCAAAGTGCCTGACCAGGGGCAGGACATTATCACAGCAAGGGAGGGGTGTGGCAGTGACATCACAAAGGCCTTTTGCAGGACCTCAGACTATTGGTCAAAGGTGGTGGGGAGGTGGTGACCTCACAGAGAGATGCTGACATCAGCCAGGCAGGACAGGGGCGAGGGGCCGGGGAAACCTCAGAGACCCCTGTGGCTTTGCTTCAGCAAGTCTCCTTCTCCAGGTCTGTCTTTGAGGACTGAGAGAGTATTCGGGTTCACGGACATGAGCGCCAGGAGGAATCTCTTTCGAGTTTTCTCCTTCCCTTTTCCTGATTTTACTAGAAAACAGCTGTCCCTGTTTAGAAGGTAAGAGCCTCCTCGAGGTTTGAAAACTGTTCAGTCTGATCCATCTGGTGACAGTTGAATTCTAGGCATGGAAAACACGAGCTTAAGGAGGCTGAATTTTATTCCACACGTGAGATTTTCTCCCTTAGAATCACTGGGGACATTAGGGTTTGTCCTTTTTGTTTCACCTTTTCCTCCATCCATCCCTCCCTCCTTTCTCTTTGTCTCTTGCTTATGTCCTTTCACCTGTTCCCCTCCCAACACAAAGAGTGAGGGGTGTGTGTGTGTGTGTGTGTGTGTGTGTGTGTGTGTGTGTGTGTTGTGGGGGAATACTCTGTAGCTCCCACTCTGGGAGGTCCACCCAAAAATGTGCGGCTGAGATAATGCTCAGGCAGTGATCCCCACCGGTGACCTGGGCCATCCTTTGGGCTCTCTGGTGAGAACCCTCAGCCTCCCGTCCTGAGTCTCTACCCTGATTGGTTGAGCAGGGGGTTTTTGACAAGGAGGATACTCAGGTCCTTGTTCTTCTCTTTTACGACCAAGAAAATAAGTCATAACCAGTCATATGTTTGAAGAATCTTGCTGCTTCTCTGCATTAATGGTCTCTGAGCAGTACGTGATTCTCTCTAACATTGCAGTTCTCCTCAGATACTTGCTGAATAATTACTGTGCAGTGTTGTTGGTCTTGAGCTCATGTGAGAGCACTTTACTCAGGTCATTCCATGTATGAAATTCAAGATCTGATGGTTAGTTTCAAAATCAGGGCTTTTGAGTCCTTTTCCCAGCTCTGCCACTGACTGGCTGTGTGACCTAAGACAAGTCAATTCTCCTTTCTCAGCCTTAGCTTCTCCCTCTTTCAAGTAGGGATAATAATGATCCGGTCTTACCTACCTCAACACACACACTGTCTCTCCCCGCACACAAACAGTCTCCACACCGCAGTTGAAAGGCAGCTGGCAATCTATTAGGATGCCCATGGAACAATGGGATAGAGAAACCTGCATCACTGAAAGTACAGCCATGAAGACAGCACACACCAGCCTTTCCTAGCTGGCAAAAATCAAACCTCCACAGAAAGACCCCTATGGTGTCATACCCCAGCTCCCTAAGCCCTCAGCCACAACCACTTAACACAGGGGCCTTTCTACACTCTGGTTCTGTTCTCACTGAAGGGTCATGTCCAATTGTTTGCTCAGACCAGCTTCCCCAGCACACTCACTGCTGTTCAGCTCTGTATGTGTGGCCATGGCTGAACAGCAAGAATTCCTGCCTATTTCCCTACTGGCTGGATTATGGTTAGAGTGTGTTTGTGGTTAATGATGTCGCTGTAGATTGTTCATTTCCTGCCTTGGAAATTCAGACAGTCCCTTTCCCAACATATTTCCAGCACATCAGACCCTGGCTGGGTCTCCTGCGCAGTGGAAAACATCCCTTGTTTGGTGCTGCCAAGGGGAACGTGCAGAGCTGAGATGTCCCTCGGTTTGGATCAAAGGGGGATGTTGGATGGAATTTATCACACAACGCTCCCTGCTCCCCAGAGCCCCATGGGGAGAATCCAGAGAAGGGGGAGTCATTTCTCCCCTGCACTCCCAGAAGAGCTGCTAGGACTCCTTCCTGCCAGCTACTCACCCCTGGATTCCTCCTCAGCTCCTGGGATCTTTCTGCTCCAAAGGCTCCAGAGGCCTGGGGTGGGGAGGGCGTCACTGCACAGTCTGAAACACAAGGGAGGTTTCTGGGATTGAAGGAAGGAGCAGAAAATGGAGAGGAAAGAAACAGAGAGAAAACGCCTCATCTCTCTCCCCTCCCCCTCCCAGCAAGAAATGTTCTCAAGGATCAGCGTTAGGGGAAATGGTGCCCTGGGCAAAACTTGTACTTTAGCACTTCCCCATCGCCCCTGGACGATCCCCCTCCCCCTTTCCCCGCAGCTCCTGCACTCCCAACCCTTGCACCTCCTTAACCCCATCTCCTGCCCCCTCCTGTGCCCTAACCCCTACACTGTATCCACTTTGCCCGTAAGTCCCACACTCCCTTCCTGTGCTAACAGCCACTGCCCCCTGCTGCATCCCCTACACCCCTAACCCCTGCACCCCCTCCTGCACCCACGTGGGGACAGTGACCTGTGTGCATGGAGCAGCTCGCGTTGCTGCCCGCTCCTCCCTGGAAGGCTGCTCCTCCGGGCACCCCTAGGAGCTGCGGGGGTTGGGTGCGGGGGCAAGAAGCAACATCACCTGAGTTCCCTGCATCCAGGTCACTTTCCTCAGCCAGGCTGCATAAGGGGAGGGCAGAGAGCAGCAGCTTCTGATGCTCCCCTCACAGCACAGCCCAGGTGGGGAAAGTGACCAGGACGCATGGAGCACATAGTGTTGCTCCTCTCTCCCCCCAACCCTCTATGGGGCCATAGAGGAACACTGGGGCAGGGGAGAGCAGTGAGCACCTTTGCACTGGCACACAGTGCCCTTTGACCCCCTGGAGCCCTGGGCAGCTGCCGGGGGGACCCACCCCTAAGGCCAGCCAGGCTCCCCAGCACAAACAAGAACACAGAGAGACTGGCCACACACTGAGCAGCGGTAGCCTGGGCAGCACATAATGGAGGCTCGGGGGGGCTCAGCCTCCCCAAACCTTGTGTCACCAAGGGGCAGTGGAGCCCATGACTAGGGGCCCTGGAGAAATTAGGTCCCCCTGGAAAAGTCTCCCCCATGTCAGCCCCAGGGCTGGAGGAGCTCTCACTCCGTGCTAGGGCCCGGGGGCTGCAGCAGGGGCACAGAGCTTCTCTGGTCTTGGGGCCACAGCGGGGCAGGGGTAAAGGAGTGACAGGGTGGGGCTAGTGGGGGAAGGGGTGGAACAGAGGTGACATAGTAGATGGGGCCGTGGGTGGAAGGTTTAGCAGGGGGCAGAGCCACAGACAGAAGTGAGGGGGCCTAGTTCCAGTGCTGGGGGCCCTGCACTTGTTCTCCCTTTCCCTGGGCTTTGGCATCACTAGCCCCTGCTTAACGTGTAGGGTTCAGTGGTCCCCAAAATGTGGGGCATGACTCCTAGGGGAACAAAGAGGAAGATTCATAGGGGCACCTCAGGGGCTGAGCCAGCCCTCATGGAGGGAGCACCAGTCAGCCTGACTCTGTCCCAGCTCTTTTCCAACCCCACTCTCAGCCTGGGCCCCTGACTGCCAGCTCGGCCTCGACCCACTTGCCCCTGTCTGCACCCCTTTCTTCAGCAAGCAACACCCCACTCCCAGCCCCAGTTTTCAACTGTGGCTCCGAGGGCCCACAGCCATGGATAAGAGGGCACAGTGTGAAATGTTTGGGGACCACTGCTTTAGGGTGACGTTCTGAATCACTTCTATGCAGTCCAATAAATGCTATTCCTCACCCATCAGGACTGACTAAGTATGTTCTGCTGCCCTTCACTCATGCAGGAAGGATAATAACATTTCATACCACTCAGTGCTAAAGTGATTTGTAACCCGCCACCAGCTAAAACTGGTCATTTTGGGGAAGCGGCCCCATGATGCTGCATACCTAGGCAGAGTAGCTGTGTCTATGCAAACATGGTCTGTTCCTGAAGCCTTTCCCACAGCTGGTCAGTACGTGTGAGGGGGGAGCTCATTCAGCCCCTGCTTCCGCTTAGTATTTAAGAACACCTTAGTGTCCCTGTCTCTGCTGGCCTTAGATTTCTCGTCCTGTCCATTTCCTGACACCTCAGATGAGGTGGCCGAGTGGTTAAGGCGATGGACTGCTAATCCATTGTGCTTTGCACGCATGGGTTTGAATCCCATTCTCATCGGATGCATTTAGTCTTCACTCTTCCTTTGTAGACAACCATCTCCCCCTTTGGTACAATGACAGATCAAACAATGTTGCTTCCTGCAAACAAAACCCTGCTCAGAAACTCCCTTGCTTTAAATAAAATGTCTAAGTCTCAGATTTCTAAAAAAAAATTCTCTAGTCCTGTATGTCTTAGTTTTATCTCAAAAGGTAACAGCCTCATAATCTCCCCCAAACACCCTGAGACCTCCCCAAATTATTAAAATACCCGAGTTCTCAGCAAAGCCATGACAGTGACCCAAAGCTAGAGTGTCTAGGCTAAGCTGTTCTGAAGGAGGCAACTCAAACATTTTCTCCCTGCTTCCCTTGGCAAGGTCTGACTGCGAAAACAAAATTCCCCAAACTGAAAATTTTCGGCTGAAAAACCAGTACTAGCTATTTGGGGACTTTGGTTTGAATGTATTATTATTATTCTCTTCTGATTTATGAATCAGTTTTGTCATCCAGGTGTGTTTCCAGCTGTTGATTTGTGGGGGAGAGATGCCAAGTCATGATGTCTCTTCCCCCCTTTCATAGTTTCTTCCAACTTTCTAGAAAGCTCCTTTGCTATGATGTGAGTCAAGCAATGTCCATTGTTGCTGTGTTATCTCGGCGAAGTCTGCATTGTACACGGTTCCTGGGATAGTCCTTGGGACTGTAGCCACCTTCAATAGGCCAGCAGTGAGTCTGGCTCTTCCCTTGTCGCACCTGATAGGCTGGTAGGGGGCATTTCCCAACTTCATAACATATTTCTGTAATGCACACAGAGCAAACTTCATAACTTCCCAAACCAATGTGAGCACACAGAATGCAAGAAGACATTAAGGTTCAACAGATGAACAGTTCAAGATTTTTAAAATGATACCTCACCAGGCAGACTTTGTTCAAAACGTATCATCACTATATGAGAGTGGTGAATATGGGGCCTCCAGAGTGCTGCTTTAAGCACAGGGTGCCACACCTGGGCTTCCATTGCAATGAGAACATACCCTTAGAATCCATCTCTCCGGGATAAAGATGGCAGCATGGCTGGCCTGGGTCATCTGACTTGGGCTCATGTAGCTAGAACTGAGAGGCTAAAAACTGTGGTGCAGATATTTGTGTTCACACTGAAGCCTGGGTTCAGAAACCCTCACCCCTTGTGGGGTCTCAGAGGTTGGCTTTGAGTCCATATGTCTGCACTGTAATTTTATAGTCTTGCAGTCCAAGTCCCATAACCCTGAGTCAGCTGACCTGGGCTTTGAGACAGGTGACCTGGGTGTTTTAATCATAGTGTAAACATAACATTAGGATAGGTCTAGGAGTCCAGAAGCCTGGGAAGGAGTTTAGCAAGTGGAAATGGTAAAACCGCAGGGAAGTATTACCCTGGACTCATGGCAGTTCTCCATTAGTCTGTCTGCTTTTGAGGCAGGGATAATAACTGCCAGTGGTGCCCTGTTGAGTGGCTTTTGGGGCACCTGCTCTTGGCTGTTGTCAGAAGGACCTTTGGTCTAGCCAGTGTGGGTTTTCTTATGGTTTAAATTACACACACAGGCACTGATAACAGAGTTACTGAACGTTTGGGAGTTAGGAGCTGGTAGGTCAGTGGTCCAGTCCCCTCATGGATGACCCCCTCCCTCTGGGACAGGGGCAAGTCTGAGCTCTCACGCCAAATGCTCATTGTGGCTGCCAGAATCTGTGGCCAGCTCATTTAGTTTATGCCGAAGGTTGAGTCCTGCTTTGTGCCCAGTGTCTGAGAATGAAAATCCTAAACCACCCTGTGAAATAATGAATGCAGCAGGATGTGCTGTTGTCCCTGCCCCAAAGCAGGCAGACCAATGGAGAAATGCCATTGAGTCCAGGGTAGCACTTCATTGCGGTTTTACCTTTTTTGCTTGCTATACTCCCTCCCAACTTTGAGGGGGCCCAGAGCCCAGTATTGAGCCTGAGCTGAGACATCTACACTGCAAATTTACCACCCCACGGCCAAAGCCTTGGGAGCCTGAGCTGGAATGGGGCAGCCCTGGGTGTTTCATTGCAGTGTGGACATAGCGTAGTATTATGTCTGCACTGTCATAAACACACCCAAGTCACTATTCTCAAACCCTGGGTCAGTTGATTCAGGCTTGCGGGGCTTGTGCTGCAGGGTTATAAAATTACAGTGTAGACACTTGGGCTTGAACCCACCCTAAAAGACCCCACAAAGGGTGAGGGTCTCCTAACCTGGGCTCCAGTCTGAGCCTAAATGTCTACTCTGCACTTTATAGCCTCACAACCTGAGCCCCAGGAGTCCAAGTCAGATGATCCAGGCCAGCCGGGCCACACTGCTTTTATTACGTTATAGATGCCCTCTCAGGGTATGTCTACATTGCAATGTAAGCCCAGGCTTAGCAGAAGTCATGTCAGCAGCCCCAACACATAAATATAAACCAAGAGGAAAAGACCCACCCCCCAAATAAGCTGGGCAGTGTCCTTCTCCCTACGGTTCATAAGTCCAGCAACCACAAGCCCTTTAACATGAGCCATCCCTTCTCTGCACTCCACTCACAGCTGTTGTCCTTAGTCAGTGCAAGCCCAGAGGTGCCTCTGTAGAGTTCACCTGCCATCCTGGGTGGAAAGGGGGGAAAATAAGAAGGCACCATACTCACTATGTTGTCTAGGGACTAACTCATCCCTCCACAGCCACCCTGTCCTAACACTGATCTAACCCCTAAATTTTAGTATTAGGACCCCTGCGCCAGCCAATTTGGCTTTCAAACCCGTGTCCCCTGCCTAGCAAGTGCTATTGAACTGAGCGTGAGTCCCTCAGTCGGGGTCTGCCGAGCACAGTTGTGCTGCCCTCAATTCACACAACAAGGATAACAACGCTTTATTTCTCCTACCCCAATAACAAGGAGACTGGGAACCCAACACCAGGCAAAAGTGATCATTTCAGCAAGCAACCCAGCATATTTCCAGTATACTGTAAAATCCACATGCAGACTCATACACGAAACCTTGCAAGAAAATCTTCCTGAGGGAGACTGAAGCACCTGCTGCTGGAGGGAAGGAGGGAGCTGTGGGTTGGGATTGAGAGGCACTGGGAATAGGAGGGGGCTGTGGGTCGGGATTGAGGAGCAGCGTGAGGAGGAGGGGCCTGTGGGTTGGGATTGAGGGGCCTGTGAGTAGGGACAGAGGAGAAAGGTGGAGAGGAGTAGGCTCTGGTTCGGAGTGAGAAGCAGCGTGCATAGGAGGGACTGAAGTTTTGGACTGCGGTGCACTGGGAAAAGAGGGGATATGGGTTTAGGCTGAAGAGCATCGTCATTTCGGGATCCAGCAGGAAAGGGGAAAGCAGCCGGTGATTCTAATTCCTAGGGATATTCTATGTGTTTGTATGTGTGTGTGTGTGTGTGTGCAGGGAAGGAACATGCTATATGCCCAGAGGCCTTTATTCCTCCAGGCTGCAAGGACAGAGGGGCTGTCAGGAAGTTGCCCCTTCAAACACACACAGAAAAAGGCCCTTCTGAGGAAAGGGAAAATCCTGACGAGAGAAAGTTATGTTAAAGAGGACTCCAGAAAGACAGTTTAAGATCTTGGAGAGTAGTTTATCACCTGACCAGGGACTTGAACCCTGGACCATCCAATTAAAAGTCTGATGCTCTGCCAACTGAGCTTGCCAGACTCACAAAGTAAAAGAGCAACTTGCTGTGGAGAAGAACTAGTCAAGAAAACAAGAGCGGGAAACAGTAGGGAAAACCTGCTGCTCTCTCTGGCCTGGTCAACACTACAAGTTTATATCTAATTTAGCAGCATAAAATCGCATTAACCCTGCACCCGTCCACACAACGAAGCCCTTTATATCGATATAAAGGGCTCTTAATACCGATATCTGTACCGACGAGGGGAGTAGTGCTGAAATCGGTATTTGCCATGTCGGATTAGGGTTAGTGTGGCCGCAATTCTGCGGCTTTGGCCCCCTTTGAGCTCTGCTTGCAGAGGCAATAAAGTCAGTGTTGTTTCAAATTCCTGCATTCTTTATTACTTCATCACACAAACAGGGGGATCACTGCCACAGTAGCCCAGGAAGGGTGGGGGACGAGGGAAGCAATGGGTGGGGTTATTGCAGAGGAACCCCCTGGAATGGCATGCAGCTCATCATTTCTGCGGGATGTCTGGGGCTCTGACCCAGAGTGGCCGTTTGCCTCTCTGGTTCTTTAGCAGGCTTGCCTGATAGTCTAGACAGGACTGACTCTCCCTTTAGACAAAACTCAAACAAGGGAATGACCTGGGGAGTCATTCCCATTTTTGTCCATGCGCCCCCGGCCAACCTCACCGAGGTTACCCTAGAAGGTCACTGTGTGATTCAAACTCCTTGAATCACAAAACAGAGAGGACAATTCACCGTCCTCCCTCCTTCTCTCTCCCCCTCCCAGACTCTCCCTGAGAGAAAGTAATACTGGCACAAAGAGAAATCAGCCTCTCTCTCCCTCTTCCCTCCTTTCTCCCTACCAATTCCCTGGTGAATCCAGACCCAGTCCCCTGGGGTCTCACCAGAATAAAAAAACAATCAGGTTCTTAAACAAGAAAAGCTTTTAATTAAAGAAAGAAAAAACAGTAAAAATTATCTTTGTAAATTTAAGATGGAATATGTTACAGGGTCTTTCAGCTGTAGACACTGGGAACACCCTCCCAGCCTAAGTATACAAGTACAAATTAAAATCCTTTCAGCAAAATACCAATTTGAACTCCTTCCAGCCAAATACACATTTGCAAATAAAGAAAACAAACATAAGCCTAACTTGCTTTATCTATCTAGTACTCACTATTTGGAATCTATAAGAACCAGTATCAGGGAGATTGGAGAGAAACCTGGTTGCACGTCGGGTCCCTCTGAGCCCCCAGAGTGAACAACAACCAAAACTAACACCACAGCACAAAAACTTCCCTCCCTCAAGATTTGAAAGTATCCTGTCCCCTGATTGGTCCTCTGGTCAGGTGACAGCCAGGCTCACTGTTCTTGTTAACCCTTTCCAGGCAAAAGAGATATGAAGCACTTCTGTGCTATTAACTTTTCTTCTCTGTTTATGACATCATCTTTGCTAACTTGAAAAGGCAAGGGGATGCTGCTGTGTAGTGCTGCAGTACAGCGTCTGTCAGCACCATCCAGTAGTCATACGGTGACAGTGAAAAAAGGCTGAATGGACTCCATGGTTGTCATGCTATGGCATCTGCCCAGGTAATCCAGGGAAAAGGGCGCGAAATGATGGTCTGCCGTTGCTTTCACGGAGGAAGGACTGAGTGACGACATTTACCCAGAATCACCCACGACACTGTTTTTGCCCCATCAGGCACTGGGATCTCAACCCAGAATTCCAGTGGGTGGGAGAGACTGCAGAAACTATGGGATAGCTATGGGATAGCTACCTACAGTGCTACGCTCCGGAAATTGACACTCGCCTCGGTATATGGATGCACACTGCCGAACTAACGTGCTTAGTGGGGCCGCGTGCACTCGACTTTATACAATCTGTTTCCAAAAACTGGTTTCTGTAAAATTGGAATAATCCCCTAGTGTAGAAATACCTTGTGATTAACAACTTTGGTGGCTAATTGAAAGGCTGATGGTTCAAACCCAAGTGAAGATGGAGGTGGTTCTTTTTAGTGATGAGAATTCAGTTCATTTTAATGGGCAGAAAATCTCCTCAATGCTGCTCTAGCCTCATTGGGCAAGCATAAGTAGCACTTTCACCAGATGCATTGGTGGTATAGCAGTGCACATAGCTGCTTTCCAAGCAGTGAACCAGGGATCGATTCCTGTGTAGTGATATAATGTTTCCTCTGCTGGGAATTGGTTTAATTTCAGTCACATTGTATCAGTTTAGCAATGGAATGAAAGAATCAATGTTTTGCAGGTCACTCAACACACAATGGAGGAAGAAAGGGGTGGGACTATACAATGAGCAGGTGGAGTTATCCTGGTATGACAATATTTGGGTTTTTTTAAAAAAAACTTCCTTTACTTCCCTCTCCCTTTTAGACTCAGAGCCTTTAACGTCAGAAGGGAGCAATGTGATCATCTAGTCCGACCTGCTGCACCTTACAGGCCAAAAGACCCCCCTCCCCTCCTGTAATAGACCCGGGAGGGGAGGCAGCTCTGTGCACTGCCCCTACCCCAGGCAGCACATGGACGACCTCTGCCCCCTTCCCCTAATGTGTGTGCAGAGATGTGCCAGCAGCACTAAGGTGGCACCCTGCCCACTCTGCCTCCATCCCTCCCTGTCACTCCCAGAAATGGCCAGCATGTCCCAGCATCCCCTGGGGCGGGGGGAGTGTCTCCATTCATTGCCCCTGCCCCAAGTACCAACTCCGCAGCCCCCATTGGCCAGGAACTGCAGCCAATGGGAGCTCTGGGGGCAGCGCTTGCAGGCAGCAGCACACAGAGACCCCCTGGCATGGCCCACCTAGGACCTGCTCCCCAGGGTTGTGTGTACCAGTCACTTTGGAAGCTGCAGTGCCCGGGGTAAGCGCCACCCCTCCTGCACCCCAACCCGCTCCCCCAGCACAGAGCCAGCACCCCGCACCCAAATTTCCTCCCAGAGCTTTGCTTATTTTCCTTTCACCCAGAACCATCCTTCTTCTCCTGGGATGCAAGTAGCCATCCCTGGGAAGCCAAGAGGTAGGCACAGGATTCTACCTCCCAGCAGCCAACCGCACCTCCCCAGGCTTTTAAGGCTTTGAAGAACAAATGAGCTTAGCTTCTGCCCTGCCTTCCTCAGCTAGACTTTCCTCTTTTTCCCCATTCCTGCCTCACTCCCTCCTTTGGCAAGTCACACAAAGGAAGCCAGCAGGAAGAGCCGGCCACCATAGGCCAACCTCCAAGGGCAGAGGAGACTAAGCCACAAGGCTTCAAAAGGTGACCGGCCAAGGTCCTCTAGCTTTCACCTGCTGATGCTAAGGCTTTTTCCCAGCTCATTTCACCACCCTCTGTCCCGCAGGGATTGAGCTTATCGCAGCTGTTACCCAAAATTGGGCCAGCTAGTAAGCGTAGGGAGGACTAATGACCTACCAGAGTTTGGCAGAAAGCAGCAGTTTTATTATACTGACAGCTAAGTTCAAAAGAAGAAGCGGGGGTGTCACACTCACACTTGCATACTCATGCTCCCAGGACAGGCACAGCACTGGAGATGTCAGGATTCTGCAAGGTAAGTGTCCCACAGTGCAGCTATGGACGGTGCGAGGAAGGTAAGTCTTCCTGAGGCACAATGAAATACAACACAGAGAACCACTGGCCAGGCGGTCCGGGCAAAGGGCATTCACTGGAGGTACAAGTTTGTGAGTGACTCCTGAGCACGTGGCCCCTTCTCCTTTTAAGGACCTGCACCTAATGGCCTGCGACTAGAGATGACTTGCTGCATCTAGTTGGTCACGCTCCACTTTGGGCAGGGTCCATGCTCTGGGTGTGTGAGTGCTGCCTAATTAGAGTCCCAGACACCTTGTCTACCTGGAAGCTCTTCTGCTCTTCTAGCTGTTCAACCAGCCCATTCATCCCACAAGCAGTCCAGGAGGGGGAGGGGGAAAACCACTTCACAGGTATTCAGAGAGGGTGAGGAGACAAAAGCAGGAGGGAGGGAAGTATAACACACCTATTGAGCATACAGATTATACATTGCATAGAAATCACTGCTGCTCCTACAACAGCAGGGATAGGCCAGTAGGAGTTGGGGAAAGGAAGCCATCATGTTTCTGCCTGGTTTTAAACCAGGGACCTTTTGCGTGTTAAGCAAACATGCTAACCACTACACTACAGAAACTCTGTTGCAGTGCTCTTCCCCTCCCTTCATAAGAACATAAGAATGGCCATACTGGGTCAGACGAAAGGTCCATCCAACCCCATATCCTATCTGCCAACAGTGGCCAATGCCAGGTGCCCCAGAAGGACTGAACCTAACAGGTAATGATCAAGTGATCTCTCTCCTGCCATCCATCTCCACCCTCTGACAAACAGAGGCTAGGGATACCATTCCTTACCCATCCTGGCTAATAGCCATTCACGGACTTAACCTCCATTAATTTATCTGCAAAAAGGACAAGGAGTAATTGTGGCACCTTAGAGACGAACAAATTTATTTGAGCATAAGATTTCATGGGCTAAAACCCACTTTATCGGATGCATGCAGTGGAAAATACAGCAGGAAGATATATAGCTATAGATACACACACATACATACAGAGAGAACATGAAAAAATTGGTGTTGCCATACACACTATTACAAGAGTGCGCAGTTAAGGTGAAGCTATTATCAGCAGGAGAAAAAACCTTTTGTAGTGATAATCGGGATGGCCTATTTCCAACAGTTGACAGGAAGGTGTGAGTAACAGTAGGGGGACAAATAAACATGGGGAAATAGTTTTACTTTGTGTAATAACCCATCCACTCCCAGGCTTTATTCAAGCCTAATTTAATGGTGTCCACTTTGCAAATTAATTCCAATTCAGCAGTCTCTCGTGGGAGTCTGTCGTTGAAGGTTTTTTGTTGTAATATTGCGACTTTTAGGTCTGTAATCAAGTGACCAGGAAGATCGAAGTGTTCTCTGACTGGTTTTTGAATGTTATAATTATTGATGTCTGATTTGTGTCCTTTTATGCTTTTATGTAGAGACTGTCTGGTTTGGCCAATGTACATGGCAGAGAGGCATTGCTGGCACATATCACATTGGTAGATATGCAGGTGAAAGAGCCTCTGATAGTGTGGCTGATGTGATTAGGTCCTATGATGGTATCCCCTGAATAGATATGTGGACAGAGTTGGCAACGGGCTTTGTTGCAAGGTTAGGTTCCTGGGTTAGTGTTTATGTTGTTGGGTTGCTGGTAAGTATTTGCTTCAGGTTGGGGGCTGTCTGTAAGCAAGGACTGGCCTGTCTCCCAAGATCTGTGACAGTGAGGGATTATCCTTCGGGATAGGTTGTAGATCCTTGATGATGCACTGGAGAGGTTTTAGTTGGGGGGCTGAAGGTGACGGCTAGTGGGGTTGTATTACTTTCTTCGTTGGATCTGTCCTGTAGTAGGTGACTTCTGGGTACTCTTCTGGCTCTGTCAATCTGTTTCTTCACTTCAGCAGGTGGGTAGTGTACTTGTAAGAATGCTTGATAGAGATCTTGTAGGTGTTAGTCTCTGTCTGAGGAGTTGGAGCAAATGTGGTTGTATCTTAGAGCTTGGCTGTAGACAATGGGTTGTGTGATGTGGTCTGGGTGAAAGCTGGAGGCATGTAGGTAAGTACAGCGGTCAGTATGTTTCCAGTATAGGCTGGTGTTTATGTGACCATTGCTTATTAGCACAGTAGTGTCCAGGAAGTGGATCTCTTGTGTGGACTGGTCCAGGCTGACATTGTAGGTGGGATGGAAATTGTTGAAATCATGGTGGAATTCCTCAAGGGTTTTCTTTTCCATGAGTCCAGAAGATGAAGATGTCATCAGCGTAGGGCAAGTAGAGTGGGGGCATTAGGGGATGAGAGCTGCGGAAGCGTTGTTCTAAGTTAGCCATAAAAATGTTGGCAAGCTGTGTGGCAATGCGAGTACCCATAACAGTGCCGCTGACTTGAAGGTATACATTGTCGCCAAATGTGAAATAGTTGTGGGTGAGGACAAAGTCACAAAGTTCAGCCACCAGGTTTGCCGTGACATTATTGGGGATACTGTTCCTGACGGCTTGTAGTCCATCTTTGTGTGAAATGTTGGTGTAGAGGGCTTCTACCTCCATACTGGCCAGGATGGTGTTTTCTGGAAGATCACCAATGGATTGTAGTTTCCTCAGGAAGTCAGTGGCATCTCGAAGATAGCTGGGAGTGCTGGTAGCATAGGGCCTGAGGAGGGAGTCTACACAGCCAGACTATCCTGCTGTCAGGGTGCCATAGCCTGAAATGATGGGGCATCCAGGATTTCCAGGTTTATGGATCTTGGATAGCAGACAGAATACCCCTGCTGCTTTTTTGGCCTGCTGCTTCTCTGTCTGGGATGTTTTTGTCAGCCCTGGCACACAAAAATGGCATCATTGTGAGCGCCCACGAAGGCAAGATGAATTTTGGCTGCTTTGCTCAGCTTGACTTGCTTCTTCACCCCATTCCTTCCTTAGATCCTGGGTCACCTGGTGGCTGAAGATGGTCCATTGTCTCAAGCGCTGCCAGAGCCTGACATAGTGCTCCTGGGCAGCCTTTGCTCTGCACATGCCGGCCATGCACATTTGCAAATACTTTAAAGTGCCTGTCAGTAAGTTCTGGGAACAGATGCTCACCTTCAGAGGAAGCTCCCTAAAATTGGCCTGTCTCACCCAGTGGTACATTGATCTCTGTTCAGATTGAGCCAAAGCCGGGGGAGGGGGCTAGCTGCTGTGGCCGCCGCTGCTGTGAGGGCAGCCACTGTTGCGGATGAAGCCATCCTACAAGCACCTTCCACCAAGCCACCCACTGAAAATCCTGTAGGGTGTAAGGTGAGAGTAGACAAACACTAGAGGGGGGGCCTCCCCCTTCCCTCATCATCGGCCATCCCATACCCGGTGCCGCACCCAGTGGGGTAAAAATAATACAGCCATATCAGAAGAGTCAGTTGCGTTCTTTGTGGTTGCCCCACCATTTCCCTTGGGCCTGACCTGCCTTCCAGCTCAGCCGCCACTGAAAATTGAAGCACAAAAAAGTAGAGCCGTACAAGGCTTCAAAGCCCACAAAACCCAACCCCCCTTCTAATACGGCAGAAAAGCCACATGTCTCCTGACTAGGTAGGGACGTCCTATTGCCCCACAGGAAGTGGAAGGCCATGGTGTTCGGTCTCAGCAGCACTCATGGAGCAGGGGGAACACATGGCTGAGGAAATTCCCCACAGCCAAAAGATAGATCTTGAGCATCACAACTTTGTCGGCTAATGACAAGGTCCACTTATGCCACTGGCTGAGCCTTTCCTCACAGGCCAGCAACCGCTTCTCCCAGTTCGCGTTCCCCACCTCGTCCCCAACCAAATGGTAGAAGGCCCAGCTCATCAACCTGTCCACTCTTGCAGCCCTCCTCTTCCACCCTGACTGATAGGGAGGAGTATTGAGCCTCCCTCCCTTAGGCCCTTCAGCATTCCTGGGGACATCAACACTGCACAAGTGACTTTGGGCCAGTAGGTCAACCAATAGGGCTGCCTCCTAGGCCAGGCTGAAGCCCAGCTTCAGGACTCAGAGGAAATGGAGCTCGGATTCCAGGCACAGCCAGGCTTCTGGATCAAACATCCCCTCTTGTGCTCAAGTCACAACAGCTAGCGGGCAAAAGACAGACTTTCATGGCCTTTGAGAAAGCAAGACAGAGCCTTGGAAGACCCAGTAGGGTTAGGTGCCACAGGAATTGCTCTCAGATCCCACTGAGACTTCGACTCAGATTGCAGGTTTCAAAGTCCTGAATGCTGGCCCTTACACAATGGGACCAATAGGGAACACCCAGATCTCTGCTGAGTTCTGGTAAGGATGACCCTGTGTGGGCAACCCTGCATTTGCTCACCAAGTTGTCATGCAGCAGTTTGCTGCAGCTCCCAGAGGCCTTTTTTAATCCAGACTGAGAGGCCAGTGGGCATGTGAGGAAGTTCCCCCTTCAGTCCTAGGCAACACATGGCCCTTCCTAGGAAAGGCCAAGTCCTGAAAAGGAGAAGCTGAAGTCAAGAAGTGTCCTCAAAAGATGCCTTCTGAAGATCTTACAGAGAGAATTGTCTTTTTCATTAACCAGTGACTTGAACCTTAGACCCTCAGATTAAAAGTCTGAGGCTCTACCAACTGAACTAGCCAGGCTCGCATGCACAAACGGCAAATTTCATGCAGAAGAGAAATTAGTCATGAAAATGAGGGCAGGAAACAATACAGAAAACTTGCTACTCTTGCTTTCTTAGCAGTCCTAGCCCCAGCCTGCTCCTCCATCTGGCGCCCTGAGGCCTTATTCTTTCTTTAGTTAAATATCAAATCCAGGAGTGTCATAACATTTCTTCCTAGATCTGGACCTTAGCGTCCAAAATATGGGTGTTAGCATGAAAACCTCCAAGCTTAGTTACCAGCTTGGACCTCGTAATTTCTGCCACCAGCCAGGAGTTATACAGTGCCTAGCTCACTGTGATCTCCCCAAAACCTTCCCTGGGGGACCCCCAGACTCAGATGCCTTGAGTCTTACAAGAAAGGGAAATAACCCTCCCTCCTTGTTTTCTTGTTACTTCCTCCCAGGCTCCCCTCCCTGGACAACCCTAGGAGATTCCCTGCTTCCAGTCCTGGAAACACAAGTACCGAGAGACCTAATCTCTCTTCCCCCTCACCCAGAGGGTATGCAAAGTCAGGCTTAGTAAATCTAACACAAAGAGATTTTCCCCCTGACTTCTTCCTCCCACCAATTCCCTGGTGAGCTGCAGACTCAATTCCCTGGAGTCCCCACTAAAGAAAAACTCCAACAGGTCTTAAAAAGAAAGCTTTATATGAAAAAGACATTAAAAATAGTCTCCATATTAAGGTGACAATATACAGGGTCAATTGCTTAAAGGAAAAAAATGAATAAACAGCCTTATCCAAAAAGAATACAATTTAAAACATTCCAGCAACTACACACATGTAAATACAAAAGAAAACAATATAAACCTATTGTCTTACTATCCTTGTACTTACAACTTGGAAACAGAAGATTAGAAGCCAGGAGATAGAAAGATCACTCTCAGAGCCTAGAAAAAAGAACAGACCAAGAACAAAGGACTCACACCCAAAACTTCCCTCCACCCAGATTTGAAAAAGTCTTGTTTCCTGATTGGTCCTCTGGTCAGGTGTTTCAGGTTACTGTTGTTACCCCTTTACAGGTAAAAGAACATTAACCCTTAGCTATCTGTTTATGACAAGGAGAAAACACAGTTATACAAAAATGTCATTGGAAATACAAAAATTAATAAGGAAAATGCAATTGCCATCACTTTATCATATCTGGGCCATTCCTGTATCGAGAGCACCCACTAAGGTCCCTGTGTGCTTACGAGAAACCTGGAGGAACTCATACCACAGCCTGAACATGAAACTCAACTGCTCCCAGGTGCCGCAGTAAAACCCTTTCCCTGCTGTGACGTTGAACTGCATAGGATTTTATGAAAATATGCTAATGCGTGTGAATATAAAGTAACTGAAATATGCTTCATGCAAAAGGTCTCTTGTAAGGTATCATTACAAAGTTTATAATCTACTGTGTTTGTTCATCCTATTTGTATGAACCGATCATTCCTGTATCTGAAACTAGAAATATGAAATATAACTCTGAGGTCCGATTGTAATGATGCAACGTGTGGGCCATTAATAGTGGTTTGGACCCTTGATGGCTCCCATTAACCAGGACAATTGACTGGAGATGGCTCTGTCCTGCACTATCTGTGAGTCAGGCCAGGAAGAATGAAGGCTTGGGGTCTCCCAGGACATGTGACCATGTCACCTGGTACAGGAATCCGTCTTAAACCTGGGGCTTTTCCCCAGGAGAGAGACAAAAGATTCCTGCCTTGTACCAAAGCTGTATCAGGGGATGGAACAGAAGAAAGGTGGGTGCAGTCATGAGAAATCCCCTAGCTACCTTGAGCTGGAACAAGGACTATACCTGGTGAAAAGATTGTGACCAGACAAGAAATAAGTCTAGTGTGCAAACGAAGCATATTGGAAGATCTCTGAGGGTGAGACTTGATCTGTATTGAGTTTCATACTGTATTAGGCTTGGACTTGCATGTTTTTGTTTTATTTTGCTCTACGGAGAATACAAATGGCACAGAGAAGGAAAGGATAATGCCATAGAAATGTCTCTGTGTGCATGTGCTATGGTGTCTAGAAACCACTCTCCTCAAGTTTCTTTTTTCTGATTTCTTTTGGGAAACCTGAAGCAGGGAACAGAAGCCATTATTACCTCTGAGGCTTGAACTCATGACTTTCAGATTGTGAGACTGACATGCTGTCAACTGCACTAAGAAGACATGCTAAAGCTTTAGGCTCTGTGCATATAGGACCCTCCTACATCGGTGACTGGGGCAGGGAAGGAGCCAGGGGGGTGCTGGAAGAAGCAGGGAGCTCTGGTGCCCACAGACCTGTCCTGGCAGCTTTCTCAGCAGCAGAGAAATCAATTTGCCCTGCCAGTGACCAATCTCCTGGAACTAATGGCAGCACAGGGGGGATGTTTCCAAGCTGTTCACCTACTTCCACATTTTAGAACTTACTCTCCTTTTCCTAGCAGGGCACTTTCCATGGGAATTAGGCAAAGCAAACTACACAGGTAAGAGGAACACGCTGGGGAAGGTATATGGGAAACAGAATCCAGTGCTCCAGATAAGGCCTGAATTTACAATCCCAGCAGCTTTCCCTTCTGCACTAAGCAGTTGCACCACTTCAGATGCTTTTTAGATGGATTTGGGAAGCAGGCAGTTCCCAGTCTCTGTGGTTCACACCTTTGCCTGGTAATTGAAAAGCAGCTGGTTCAAACCTAATTCAAGATGCAGCTTTTTAGTGATGAGACTCCAGTACATTTTAACAGGAAGAAAATCTCCTCTATTCTGGTTTAGCCCCATTTGACTTCTTCTGCCCATCTCCCCCGCCCCCCTAGTCTCTTTCCTTCCCCACTGGGGCCATGCAGAGAGGAGCCCCAGTCAGTCTTTGTCACAGAGAGTCTGTATCCTACAAACGGAGGGAGGGGTCACTCTAAAACATTGATAACGGGGAGGGGAGGGATGTGCGTGGTTACGGGGAGAAAGGATGGAGACCTAACGGTGGGGCCCAGAGAGATTCCCCCAAACAGGGGAGATCCCCTGCTGCCCTCCATCTGCCAGCTATGGGAAGAACAACTGTGTGTGTGTGGGGTCTCCACATGCTGTCCCTGCCCCAAGAGCGAACTGTGGCAATGGGAGCTGCAGGGCTGGAGTCTGTGGGCAGCAGTGCTCAGAGATGCCCCCAGCCCTCCCGCTTAGGAGCTGCTGCCAGAGGGGGGTGCGGGTTGCTTTCGAGAGATGCCGGAGGTAAATGCTGCACCCTTCATCCTCTCCTGTACCCCCAACTCCCTGCCCCAACCCAGACCCCACACCTGCACCCAAACTCCTTCCAGGACCCTGCTCCTTGCACACCCTCCTGCACCTCAACCCCCTGACTGAGCCCAGACCCTGAACCCGAACTCTCTCCCAGAGCCCATCCCCTCTCCCTCCCACACCCAAACTCCCTCCCAGAGCCTTAGGCAGGTGTGTTGGGGGATGGGGCAGGACTTGGTCCCATTCTGGGCACCACCAAAAATTATACAAACCTGCTGCCCCTGTCCAGCCCAACCTTCTGCTGATGCACCTCAGCCCACACCCGTGCAGGGTTTGAAGCTTCCATTGCTTAAATTCCAGGACACTGAGGGATTTCAGCTCCACTTTGCCCAGAGGGAACCTTCACCCCACTAACAACCAGGTTCTTGTCCATGGGATCGCTGTAGGGGGGCTGGGTCCCTCGGTAAATTTTCTCTCTCTACGACAGGCCAGGGTGCAATAACTGGGGCATCTGAGCACCCAGGACCTTCTGTGGGGCTGCCATTCCCCTTCCCCTTCTGTGGTCTCATCTGTCATTGACTCCAGCTTTTTTCAATCTATCGTCAGCACCATCCCAAGCAAGCTGCACTCACCTCAAAAAGACATAAAGTCCTGTGGCACCTTATAGACTAATAGACGTATTGGAGCATAAGCTTTTGTGGGTGAATACCCATTTTGTCGGATACATGTGGCGGAAATTTAAAGGGACAGGTATAAATATGCAGGTAAGAATCAGTCTAGAGATAAGGAGGTTAGTTTAATCAGGGAGGATGAGGCCCTCTTCTAGCAGTTGTGGTGTGAAAGCCAAGGAAGGAGAAATTGCTTTTGTAGTTGGCTAGCCAGGCACAGAATTCCCACTCCATTCATCTGATGAAGTGGGGATTCACCCCTCAAAGCTTATGCTCCTGTACATCTGTTAGTCTCTAAGGTGCCACAGGACTCTCGCTTTTTACAAATCCTGGTTAACGCAGCTACCCCTGTGATACTCAAAATGACAGTGTCCCCTGTTGGGTGTACATCACTGACCTCTCTCCTCTCTGAGCACTGACTGCCCCTCCGTTTCCTTGCCTCTCAGTCTGAGCAGATGGGACCTTTCCCTCCAGTGCTGGAGGATTCGCCCTTCTCAGCTACCCTTGTCCCAAGCAGCACAGCTCGTGGGAATCTTAAATGTACCAAGGTGACTTTGGAGCAGAAACCCCCCAGACCTTCCATGCAATTGGCACTTGCCCCTCACTGAGCAGGACTGAAACTGGTGCAGGGAGACTGGTGGGCCACATCCCCTCTGGGCATGAGCAAAGAGCAGGGTGAAAAAATGAACCTGGAGATTGAACCCAGGGCCTCATACATGCAAAGCATGTGCTTTACCACTGAGCTACATCCCCAGATGCCCTGTGTTTGCTGTGGGTTATACTCAGAGCCCTCCTGTTCTCACTGCATCCAGTGACCTATAAGCTTCATGAGAAGCCCATTCCCCTCTCTGAGGGCCAGGCCTGCTCTCCTGGAGGTTACTTGTTCATAGGGGTCACTTTTCAGCAGGGCCAGATTCTATGTGTGGAGCAGAGATAGTGTGTGCCCTGGACTCAGGGTGCAGAGATACACTCAGCCCTCTCCACTCCATTGGGTGCAGGAGGGGTGATGCAATCTCCTGCTGTAAGTGCATGGTGGGGGATGCTGTGAGCAGCTCAACACCTCATCCTGGTGGCAGAAGTGGGGTGGGGAGTTCTAGGTGTTTCCACCTGCCTGTGAAGTCCAGCTTTCCCCAGGACATTCACTGCGGTGCAATTGGGTCACTGTTTCCATGGCTGAACAGCAAAGAATCACTCCCAGTTTCCCTTCTATCCGCAGCAGGATTAGCCTGTGTCAGTGGTTAATGAGGTGGATCTAGTTGTAGATTGTTATTCATTCCTCACCTTGACAATTCACACAGTCCCTTTCCTACTCAAATCCCCAGCACCTCAGTGATCCTGGTAGCATGGGTTGGGTCCTGAGACTTTTAGGGTCCTTTTTACCCTCCACCTGGAGTGAACTCAGCTTTTCCCCCATCCCAGACAATCCATGAAATAACAACAGGGGCATAAAGAAAGAGGGGAGGGAACATCTCACAGCCAGGGCTGGATGTGCCCAGGGCCCCCTGCTTCTCCATTGTTTCCATGGAATTTGGCCCCCTGCTTTGCACAAGGGACAGAGAAAGATCTTGCTGTTCCTATGTCTGCGCAAGGAAAATTGTGCTTCTGTATGAAAGAGAGGAGGGAAATTGCCCCATGATGGGACAATATCCTCAGGATTAAGCCCTAAGGACTCAGGCTGAGAACTGATTTAACTCCACTCATCTGGGATTTAACAAATTGTCTTCCATGGATCAGGGCCAGTTCCAGTGTTTTTGCCACCCCAAGCGGAAAAAAATATAAAAAAGCTGCAATCAGCAGCAGCTCTACCTCTGCCACTTTTGGCAGCAAGTCCTTCCCTCCGAGAGGGACTGAGAGGGCTAAAATTGCTGCAGAAGCCTCCCCATTCCATTGGCCGTCCCAGGAACCTGCTTGCTGCGCTAGTGCCTGGAGCCAGCCCTGCCATAGAGACGCTGGATGATGGAGGAATCAGGAAAAAACCACAGATTTGTTTACATTGCAAGTGAAAAATAGCTGTAGCTTTTTTGGTTTAAAATCATTTTTCGTTGACTTGGAATTGAATCCAGGCCATGGCAGTGAAAGTACCAAATCCTAACCACTAGATCACCAGGGAGCTGATGAGGTTGCTTTTCTTCTCTCTTATACTACACTTTTTTGGCTACTTTCTATCCACTTTCTGACACTGCTCCATTGTCCACTCCCTGAGGGGTTAAGAACAGAGGACTGGTCTACACTACGGGGGGAAATCGATCTTAGATACGCAACTTCAGCTGCGTCAATAAAGTAGCTGAAGTCGAATATCTAAGATCGGATTACTCACCCGTCCTCACCACGCGGGATCGATGTCCGTGGCTCCCTCTGTCGATTCCGCAACTCCGTTGGGGTTGGTGGAGTTCCGGAATCGATATAAGCGCGCTCGGGGATCGATATATCGCGTCTAGATGAGACGCGATACATCGATCCCCGAGCAATCAATTTTAACCCACCGATATGGCGGGTAGTCTAGATGTAGCCAGAGAGTGCAGGAACCCCTGTACTCAGGGTCACAACATCAGCCCAACACAAGCCACTGAAACAAACTCGAATGATGCTTCCTCCAGCAGGATCACAGAGCCACACAAAAAAAACCCAGGAGGAACAATCCTCCTCTGCCTTCATTTACCCCATCACAACCCTCTCAGCAGCTGATTCTTGCAGGAAGGACACTGAGCTGATAGGCGCTCTGGCACAGAGACCAAGGGAGGGGTGTTGCTCCCCCTCGCTGTGAGCTGATCACAGTCTGACTCTGTGGAACGGGGCTCTGAGCTTTGCCATCTTGTGAGTTCTGAATGCTGAGCCCCCCGGACCCTTCTGCTGAGACCATGGTGATTGCACAACAGCTGCAAGCCCCTTTCCCGTCTCCTTGTCCTCCTCGGCTTCCCCAGACTTTCCCCACAAATGGTTCTATCAGGCGCTGGAGGGATCTAAGGACCTGCAGGTTTCCCTCACCCACCTCTTAAGGCAAACAGTGATTCCCTTCTCTGACACTCCTGGGTCTGGGCTTCTTTTGAGTTTTTCTCCAGGGGACCTGATTCCCTGTGAAATTGTGTGTGTGTCATGTGGGGAACTCAGACTCAGATTCTCCCCCACTAGATGAGTCCAACAGCACCTCCCCTTGGTGGGAGAATCCTAAATTCCACCCTCCCCCATAGTTTCTCTGACCAGCTGATGATGGCAGCATGCTAAATCAACCCCAGCTTTCTGGTCTAAAAAGCAGCATCTAACCAGCCTTGTGACAGCTCCGGTTTGCTCGCTGGGGACATAACAAACCAGGAAAGAAGTCAAATGTCAGACAGAGAACCTCAGTTCACAAATAAACACCCTCAGGGATTGAGGGATTGAGAACTGGTTAAAAGACAGGGAACAAAGGGTAGGAATTAATGGTCAATTCTCAGAATGGAAAGGGGTAACTAGTGGTGTTCCGTAAGGGTTAGTCCTAGGACCAATCCTATTCAATTTTTTCAGAAATGATCTGGAGAAAGGGATAAACTGTGAGGTGGCAAAGTTTGCAAATGATACTAACCTACTCAAGATAGTTAAGACCAAAGCAGATTGTGAAGAACTTCAAAAAGATCTCACAAAACTAAGTGATTGGGCAACAAAATGGCAAATTAAATTTAATGTGGATAAATGTAAAGTAATGCACATTGGAAAAAATAACACCAACTATACATACAATATGATGGGGGCTAATTTAGGTACAAAGAGTCAAGAAAAAGATCTTGGCGTCATTGTGAATAGTTCTCTGAAGATATCCACGCAGTGCGCAGAGGTGGTCAAAAAAGCAAACAGGATGTTAGGAATCATTGAAACGGGGATAGAAAATAAGACTGACAATATATTATTGCCCTTATATAAATCCGTGATACGCCCACATCTCGAATACTGTGTACAGATGTGGTCTCCTCACCTCAAAAAAGATATTCTAGCACTAGAAAAGGTTCAGAAAAGGGCAACTAAAATGATTAGGGGGTTGGAGAGGGTCCCATATGAGGAGAGATTAAAGAGGCTAGGCCTCTTCAGCTTGGAAAATAGAAGACTAAGGGGGGATATGATAGAGGTATATAAAGTCATGAGTGATGTTGAGAAAGTAGATAAGGAAAAGTTATTTACTTATTCCCATAATACAAGAACTAGGGGTCACCAAATGAAATGAATAGGAAGCAGGTTTAAAACAAATAAAAGGAAGTTCTTCTTCACACAGCGCACAGTCAACTTGTGAAACTCCTTACCTGAGGAGGTTGTGAAGGCTGGGACTATAACAATGTTTAAAAGGGAACTGGATAAATTCATGGTAGCTAGGTCCATAAATGGCTATTAGCCAGGAAGGGTAAAAAATGGTGTCCCTAGCCTCTGTTCATCAGAGGATGGAGATGGATGGCAGGAGAGAGATCACTTGATCACTGCCTGTTAGCTTCACTCCCTCTGGGGCACCTGGCATTGGCCACTGTCGGTAGACAGATACTGGGCTAGATGGACCTTTGGAATGGCCCGGTATGGCCGTTCTTATGTTCTTATAGGGCACCTTCTACACGGCGACTGGGCAGTTGACTGACTTTAAATCTAGCTAGCTCTGTTGGTAGAGCATGATGCTCTCAATCCCACCATCATAAATTCAAGCACAATGGTGGGTGGTAGCGACAGCCCTTAGGTGTCACTCTTCTGCTAATAGTCACCGATCCAGCTGAAACAAACTCTCTGTGCTCTTTGGCAGGTCATGTTTCTTCTTCTCTCTGAGTTTCACTAAAACATGAAGAGAGAACAAACTGACATTTGCATCCTATGTTAAGAGAGTATTTTCTCCTCTTCCATTGTACCCAGGCAAGAAGAGGGGATAATAACTAGTTAACAGATGATTGCAGAGGGAAAAGTTTGGTCTTTATAAATAGGACAATGATCAATTGGTCTCCATGTCCACCGATGGTAGGACAAGAAGTAATGGACTTAATCTGCAGCCAGGGAGATTCACGTTAGATACTGGGAACAGCTTTCTAACTCTGAGGGTAGTTAAGCTCTGGAATAGGCTCCCAAGGGTGTCTGTGGAGTCTCTGTCCTAGGAGGCTTTTAGGAACAGGTTGAACAAACCTCTGTCAAGGATACTCTGCATATACTTGGTCCCATAGACAATCTGCTCTGGCTCTGGTTCCCTCCTTCTGCTCCCTGCCTGGGCCGACTGCTGTGGGCACTTGATCCCACATGCCCCCAATGCATCATCTCTGCTTGGCTCTGCTTCAGCAGAGAGGGCTGGATTTCATGACCTCTCCAGGGCGCTTGCAGCCGTACAGCTCTAAAATTCGATGCCATCGCAATACAATATAAACAACAACAAAAGTGGAAACCCCCCAATCTAACATCTAACAATTCAGCGTGAACTGACATTCCACAGCACAAAGTGACAACACGTAGGAGTGCAAAGCCCGACAATTCATCACCATGAAAATGAACGCCCCATAGGGCAAAATGACACACTGCAAAAGAGCTCAGCTCAAACCAGTGCAACACAAGCCAGTGCAAAAACCATACAACATGAAACAATGCATCAGAGTGCAAAGTGACACTGTGCAAAACAGCTCAGCGTAGAACAACGACACAGCACAAACCCACACAACAGAATCATATAGAAAGGTAGGGCAGGGAGGGACCCTGAGAGTCAGGGCCAAGTCTCCCTTGGCCGCCCTGACAGGTGTTTGAAGAACAAGGAAACAAAGGGCACCACACACTTATGTTTTTTGGATGAGCAAAGAAAAGGGAGCAGCATTGTCCCCCTCGGGTAGCCCCTGTTCAATTCCAGGTCAGAAAACAAAACTCTTCTGCAAGAATATCCAAAAAATATTGTGTTTCACTTCACTTCATAAGTACAGTTGTGTGGCAATTAAATGATGACCCTAAAGTTTCATAAAAGTGTGGGAAATATGGATGTATCTGAGGAAATGGCTTGGAATGAAGGAAGACAAAAACTGATGGGTCGAGAGAACAGGCCCTGTTTCCCCCTGGTTTGGAACTTCTCTCACAACAACTGGAAGAGAAAAGCTAAGGAAATGGTGTATTATTGTTGTAAAGGAGATTAAAGTGAGGCCATTTTCTGCAGATAGAATTAAATGATCATGTCAGGAGTGGGATTTGAAACCACGTCTCCATGCAGAGACCAGAACACCCAATGGATTGGAAAAAACGAAACTTATAACTAGCACTTTAGACCAGTCCACCATCCTGATATTACAAAGAATGTGACTTATCAACCCTAGTTTCCATTAATAGCTGAGGAACTCTTTAGGGAGGTCAAGATGGCACATCTCTTTCAACTTCTAGAGACCTTCTACAGCACAGCTGATTTTTAGACACACTCACTTGGACCTAAAGTTACACGTTTCCTGGAGCTCCATGAGTTCTGTGGTGTTGGAATCTCCCTGTTCACTTTTAAAGTGAACAAAAGATGGGTGCTGGCATTCTGAGAGAGTAATGGTGAACCTCAAAATCCTCCCCTGTGCACCAGACAGTTAAGCAACCAGCACCCAACACCTCTTCTATGATAGCATCCTGTCTGGGAACAACTCACTTACCAACAGCTGGGGTGTGAAATCCTCATTTCCTTGCTATTCTGTCACTGTAGTCCCCACTTTTCTATTGCTTGTCTGCATAATCTCTGTCTGGTTCTGTAACTGTTTCTGTCTGCTGTATAATTAATTTGTTTTGTGTAAACCAATTAAGGTGGTGGGGTATAATTGGTTAGATAATCATGTTACACTATGTTAGGATTGGTCAGTAAAATGATTGGTTAAGATAGAGCTAAGCAGAACTCAAGTTTTACTATATAGTCTGCAGTCAATCAGGAAGTAAGTGGGGGAATGCGAATGGAAATTGAGGTAGGGGAATTGGAATTATGTTTTGCTAAGGGGGGGAATAGGATCAGGGCAGGGGAAAGGGGTCACAGGCAAGCCTCTATGGTGTCAGAGCTGGGAAGGGGGATGCTGAGGAAGGAAACTGGAATCATTGCTTGCTGGAAGTTTACCCCAATAAACATTGAATTGTTTGCACCTTTGAGCTTCATGAATTGCTGCTCTCTGGTCACGTGAGAAGGACCAGGGAATGGGAGGGTGATGGGATAAACCCTCTAACAAGTATGTCGTTCAGGGTGTGAAACCCCCCAGAACCAGTATAATTAAGCTGACCTAAGCCATGGTTAGATAGTGCTAAATGGAAGGAAAAATTGTTTTGCCAATGCAGCTATTACAGGGATGGAAAACCCCTCTCCTCACTGTAGCAACTGTCTACTCCACAGTGCTACAGCAATAATTTAAGCATAGCCAGCCTCAGAAGGAGACCAGATCTGGCTCCATGGATGCTCAGGCACTAAGACAGCAGCAATGACAACACACTAATGCTTTCACAGTTGGCAGGATTCAAACCTGTGTGGGGAGACTCCAATGGATCTCTAGTCCACCACCTTAACCACTCAGCCACAACTACTTGATGTACAGCTGCTGCCCTACATGATGAACCTGTTCTCACAGAATTGTCACTTCAAATGGCTCAGACCAGCTCCCCCAGCACACTCACGGCTGTGCATTAGTGTAATTGTGCCCATGGTGAACAGCAAGAGTTCCTGCCCATTTCCCTTCCAGCTGGAGCATGATTAGTGTGTTTGTGGCTAATGATATTGCTATAGATTGTTGTTCATTCCCCACACTGACAATTCAGACAGTCCCTTTCCTATTCGAATCTCCACCATATCATTCCAATAGCCTGGGGCAGGATTTCTCTGGGGCACTGAAATGTTTCAGGGGTTGGTGTGTGAGCTCAGCCTTGCATTCCATCCCTGATGTTCATGGACTAACAACAGCAGCAGAAAGAAAGAGCCGAGCCAATATCTCACTGTCAGCGGTGAAGGTGGTCACGTCCCCTCTGTCTGACCATCACCATTGCAGGAGAGAAGGGTTCACTGGAATCGAGTGCCCTGGCTCAGACCAGAGACACAGGGAGGTTTTATTGTTATTGGATCTGTGCAAAGGAAATTGTGTCTCTGTGTGAAACTGAGGCGGGAAATGAAACGTCCACATGGTGACCCAGTGTCTTAAAGAATGTGGGAGATGGACTCTGGCTGAGAAATGATTTAACAGGAATTTGTATCAATGTATTGCCCTGATTAAAAGCTATGGCTGTAAGGTGCCACTGTTGTTAGTACTTGAACATGTGTGGAGGCACCCGAGTGTGTGTCAAGTCCATTACATTAATGAGAGGTAGCTGATTATTTTGTCAAGACCCAAATTTCTTGGTCAAGGTCTAGTCAATGTCTAGATGACAGAGAAAATAATACACTGATGATAATAAGATGAATTTAGAAATATTTACAGTTGCTACGGGCATAACTATGATGATTGTTTCATGTTTCACTCTTTATATATGACACCACCATCACCTTTCCCTTTAGCCTTGTAGTTTACCAAGGGTAAAACTAAACATCTCTTCAGATACAAGGGAGTGTCTGTGTTCCTTCCTGCTAGCTACACAGAGGCTTGATGTAGCTGCTTTCAATCCTCCGGCTCTGCCCTGATAAGTAACGTTTCAGGGTGTCACTGAACTGAAGGTGAGAGATCATTTTTTGACAGGTTACACTTCCTCTTAAAGGTGTTTGTCTGGCTGGCAGCCCTGGTTCCCAGGTCTCTCCTGAGGGAAGAAAGTTTCTGTGCAAAATACTAAAACTTTTAACAGAGAGGAGGGAAAGGCGATGGCCACATGATGGGGCCACTATGTACCACAACATGATTATTTTATGTGGGATGACTCTGAAGATTGACTGATCTCCACTTTCTTGGATTTGAAGAGAGGTTTAGGTTCGTACTTGAGAACCTGTAAGGCTGAAGCAATTTTACGGATGATGACACTATGATTGCAGGGTTATTTAATGTTGTAGAAATCATTAAAAACACTTAGTTTCAACTTGAGCTGCCTGTTATTAAAGGCTGGTTTCCCCACGTCAGTTCCATAAGCTCTGCTAGAAAGGCCCTGGGTTCTCTCTTGCCTTGGTGGGAACTAAAGGCAATCGTCCCCTGCTGCCCTTGGCTTCAGGCTGATTTTTCTGGGGAGGGGATGTGGAATTGGTTTGTTTGCTATTGAGAAGCGAGCCAGGCCAGTTCTCAGGGAACGAGAACTCCTAGCATCTTCTCATCCCAAACCAGGCTGCTGCCCTGTCCCAGCCTCTGTTCCCCTGGGAGCCCTGCTTGTTTGACTCTAGAGTAGGCTTGGAGCAGCATCTGAGGCAGAGGACAGCCTGGGCTGGGCAGATGCTAGGAGCAGAGCACCAGAGCCCTGTACTGGCTCCCTCCTCAGCAGCAAACAATCAGTCCCCACACACACTCTGGGACAGCAGCCTGGAGCCAAGGGCAGTGCCCAGTGGGGGGTTCTCTTTTTCCTCTTCCTGGGGTGAGCAGGGACCTGGGGGTGTTTCTAGCAGGGCAGTTGGAACTGAATTGGGGAACAGGCTTTTAATAACAGGCAGCTCAAGTTCAGACTAATTTTGTTACAATTTTCTTTATAATGTAAAATAATTCAAAAGTAAATGGGCAGTAATTATTGGAACTCTTTTCCCCCTGTCACACAAAGAAATGGCTTTTTGGCTTTTCATGATACAGGAGTCAGGTTCCTTCACTGTGCAGAATCAATGTGCACAGAAGCCTGTTGTGTTTCATTTCTTAGGTTCCACTGCCATCATGTGGCCATTTCCTTCCCCTCCTTTCTGTCCAAAGCGCAGAGCCCAGTTCCTCCAGGAAGAGAAGGATATCTTTCTTCTTTCCTTCCTCAACAGCCCCCTTCCTTGGAGAGCCCTTTGCTGGGGTCTGGGTGGGGAACAGCCATTCCTGAGGATTAATTTCACACCATATTTGGGGTTGATATATAGATTTTACAGCCAGACTAGATCACTAGGTACCTCTGCCAGAGGGACTCGGCTCAGAGCTGGGGGTCAGGGGTGTGGGGGGGATTGGGTCAGGGGGTTTCTAACTCAGAGGGACTGGGCTCGGAGCGGGGGGTCAGAGCTGTGGGGGGGATGGGGTCGAGGGTGTTTCCAGCTCAGAGGGGCTGGGCTCGGAGCTGGGGGTCAGGGCTGTGGGGGAATTGGGTCGAGGGGGTTTCCAGCTCAGAGGGACTGGGCTCGGAGCGGGGGGTCAGAGCTGTGGGGGGGATGGGGTCGAGGGTGTTTCCAGCTCAGAGGGGCTGGGCTCGGACCTGGGGGTCAGGGCTGTGGGGGAATTGGGTCGAGGGGGTTTCCAGCTCAGAGGGACTGGGCTCGGAGCTGGGGGTCAGGGCTGTGGGGGGGATGGGGTCGAGGGGGTTTCCAGCTCAGAGGGACTGGGCGCAGAGCTGGGGGTCAGGGCTGTGGGGGAGATGAGGTCGAGGGTTTTCCAGCTCAGAGGGACTGGGCTCGGAGCTGGGGGTCAGGGCTGTGCGGGGGATGGGGTCAGGGGGTTTCCAGTTCAGAGGGACTGGGCTCGGAGCTGGGGGTCAGGGCTGTGGGGGGCTGGGGTCAGGGGGTTTCCAGCTCAGAGGGGCTGGTCTCGGAGCTGGGGGTCAGGGCTGTGGGGGGATGGGGTCGAGGGGGTTTCCAGCTCAGAGGGACTGGGTTCGGAGCTGGGGGTCAGGGCTGTGGGGGGATAGGGTCAGGGGGTTTAGAGCTCAGAGGGACTGGGCTCGAAGCTGGGGGTCATTGCAGTTGGGGGGATGGGGTCGAGGGGGTTTCCAGCTCAGAGGGACTCGGCTCAGAGCTGAGGATCAGGGCTGTGGGGGGGATGGGGTCAGGGGATTTCCATCTCAGAGGGGCTGATCTCGGAGCTGGGGGTCAGGGCTGTAGGGGGATGGGGTCGAAATAGTTTCCAGCTCAGAGGGACTGTGCCCAGAGCTGGGGGTCAGGGCTGTGGAGGGGATGGGGTCGAGGGTGTTTCCATCTCAGAGGGGCTGGGCTCGGAGCTGGGGGTCAGGGCTGTGGGGGGGATGGAGTCGAGGGGGTTTCCAGCTCAGAGAGACTGGGCTCGTAGCTGGGGGTCAGGGCTGTGGGGGGATGGGGTCGAAATGGTTTGCAGCTCAGAGGGACTGGGCTCGGAGCGGGGGGTCAGGGCTGTGGGGGGGATGGGGTCGAGGGGGTTTCCAGCTCAGAGGGACTCGGCTCAGAGCTGGGGATCAGGGCTCTGGGGGGGATGGGGTCGAAATGGTTTCCAGCTCAGAGGGACTGGGCGCAGAGCTGGGGGTCAGGGCTGTGGGGGAGATAATTTCGAGGGGGTTTCCAGCTCAGAGGGACTGGGCTCGGAGATGGGGGTCAGGGCTGTGGAGGGGGGGTGGGGTCGATGGGGTTTCCAGCTCAAAGGGACTGGGGTCGTAGCTGGGGTTCAGGGCTGTTGGGGGAAGGGGTCAGGGGGTTTCCAGCTCAGAGGGGCTGGGCTCGGAGCTGGGGATCAGGGCTGTGGGGGGGTTGGGGTCAGGGGGTTTCCAGCTCAGAGGGGCAGGGCTCGGAGCTGGGGGTCTGGGCTGTGGGGGGGACGGGGTCGAGGGGGTTTCCAGCTCAGATGGACTGTGCCCAGAGCTGGGGATCAGGGCTGCCGGGGGGATGGAGTCGAGGGGGTTTCCAGCTCAGAGGGACTGGACTCAGAGTTGGGGATCAGGGCTGTGGGGGGGTTGGGGTCAGGGGGTTTCCAGCTCAGAGGGGCAGGGCTCGGAGCTGGGGGTCTGGGCTGTGGGGGGGACGGGGTCGAGGGGGTTTCCAGCTCAGACGGACTGTGCCCAGAGCTGGGGATCAGGGCTGCCGGGGGGATGGAGTCGAGGGGGTTTCCAGCTCAGAGGGACTGGGCTCGTAGCTGGGGGTCAGGGCTGTGGGGGGATGGGGTGGAGGGGGTTTCCAGCTCAGAGGTCCTGGGCTCGGAGCTGGGGGTCAGGGCTGTGGGGGGATGGGGTCTACGGGATTTCCAGCTCAGAGGGAATGGGTTCGGAGCTGGGGGTCAGGGCTGTGGGGGGATAGGGTAAGGGGGTTTCCAGCTCAGAGGGACTGGGCTCGGAGCTGGGGGTCATGGCAGTTGAAGGGATGGGGTCGAGGGGGTTTCCAGCTCAGAGGGACTCGGCTCAGAGCTGAGGATCAGGGCTGTGGGGGGGGTTGGGGTCAGGGGGTTTCCAGCTCAGAGGGGCTGATCTCGGAGCTGAGGGTCAGGGCTGTGGGGGGATGGGGTCGAGGGTGTTTCCAGCTCAGAGGGGCTGGGCTCGGAGCAGGGGGTTAGGGCTGTGGGGGGGATGGAGTCGAGGGGGTTTCCAGCTCAGAGGGACTGGGCTCGGAGCTGGGGGTCAGGGCTGTGCCAGGGATGGGGTCAGGGGGTTTCCACCTCAGAGGGCCTGGGCTCGGAGCTGGGGGTCAGGGCAGTGGGGGGATGGGGTTGAGGGGGCTTCCAGTTCAGAGGGACTGGGCTCAGAGCTGGGGGTCATTTCCCTGGGAGGGGATGGGGCCAGGGGGTTTCCAGCTCAGAGGGCCTGGGCTCAGAGCTGGGGGTCAGGGATGTGGGGCGGATGGAGTCGAGGGGGTTTCCAGCTCAGAGGGACTGGGCTCGGAGCTGGGGGTCATGGCTGTGGGGGTGATGGGGTCAGGGCTGTTGGGGGGATGGGGTCATTGGGTTTCCAACTCAGAGGGACTGGGCTCGGAGCCGGGGGTCAGGGCTGTGGGGGGATGGGGTCGTAGGGTTTTCCACCTCAGAGGGACTGGGCTCGTAGCTGGGGGTCAGGGCTGTGGGGGGATGGGGTCAGGGGGTTTCCAGCTCAGAAGGACTAGGGTCTGACTTGGGTATCAGGGCTGTGGGGGGGATGGGCTCAGGGGGTTTCCAGCTCTGAGGGACTCGGCTCGGAGCTGGGGGTCAGAGCTGTGAGGGGGATGGCGTCAGAGGGTTTCTAGCTCAGAGGGACTGGGCTCGGAGCTTGGGTCAGGGCTGTGGGGGGATGTGGTCAGGGGGTTTCCAGCGCAGAGCGACTGGGCTCGGAGCTGGGGGTCAAGGCTGTTGCGGGGGGATGGAGTTGAGGGGGTTTCCAGCTCAAAGGGACTGGGCTCGGAGCTGGGGGTCAGGGCTGTGGGGGGGATGGGGTCAGGGGGTTTCATGCTCAGAGGGACTGGGCTCGGAGCTGGGGGTCCGGGCTGTGGGGGGGATGGAGTCAAAGTGGTTTCCAGTTCAGAGGGACTGGGCTCGGAGTTGGGGGTCAGGGCTGTGGAGAGAGTTGGGTCGAGGGGGTTTCCAGCTCAAAGGGACTGGGCTCGGAGCACGGGGTCAGGGCTGTGGGGGGGATGGGGTCGAGGGGGTTTCCAGCTCAGAGGGGCTGGGCTCGGAGCTGGGGGTCAGGGCTGTGGGGGGGATGGGGTCGAGGGGGTTTCCATCTCAGAGGGACTGTGCTCAGAGTTGGGGGTCAGAGCTGTGGGGGGGATGGAGTCGAGGGGGTTTCCAGGTCAGAGGGATTGGGCTCGGAGCTGGGGGTCAGGGCTGGGGAGGGGATGGGGTCGAGGGGGTTTCCAGCTCAGAGGGACTGGGCTCGTAGCTGGGTGTCAGCGCTGTGGGGAGACGGAGTCGAGGGGGTTTCCAGCTCAGAGGGACTGGGCTCGGAGCTGGGGATCAGGGAAGTGGGGGGATGGGATCGAGGGGGTTTCCGGCTCAGAGGGGCTGGGCTCGGAACAGGGGGTCAGGGAAGTGGGGGGATCGGATCGAGGGGGTTTCCAGCTCAGAGGGACTCGGCTCGGAGCTGGGGGTTAGGGCTGTGGGGGGATCGGTTCGAGAAGGTTTCCAGCTCAGAGGGACTGGGCTCGGAGGTGGCGGTCAGGGCTGTGGGGGGGAATGGGGTCAGGGGGTTTCCATCTCAAAGGGACTGGGCTCGGAGCTGGGGGTCAGGGCTGTGGGGGGATGGGGTCGAGGGGTTTCCAGCTCAGAGGGACTGGGCTCGGAGCTGGGGGTCAGGGCTGTGTGGGGGATGGAGTCGATTGGGTTTCCAGCTCAGAGGGACTGGGCTCGGAGCTGGGTGTCAGCGCTGTGGGGAGACGGAGTCGAGGGGGTTTCCAGCTCAGAGGGACTGGGCTCGGAGCTGGGGATCAGGGAAGTGGGGGGATGGGATCGAGGGGGTTTCCGGCTCAGAGGGGCTGGGCTCGGAACAGGGGGTCAGGGAAGTGGGGGGATCGGATCGAGGGGGTTTCCAGCTCAGAGGGACTCGGCTCGGAGCTGGGGGTTAGGGCTGTGGGGGGATCGGTTCGAGAAGGTTTCCAGCTCAGAGGGACTGGGCTCGGAGGTGGCGGTCAGGGCTGTGGGGGGGAATGGGGTCAGGGGGTTTCCATCTCAAAGGGACTGGGCTCGGAGCTGGGGGTCAGGGCTGTGGGGGGATGGGGTCGAGGGGTTTCCAGCTCAGAGGGACTGGGCTCGGAGCTGGGGGTCAGGGCTGTGTGGGGGATGGAGTCGATTGGGTTTCCAGCTCAGAGGGACTGGGCTCGGAGCTGGGGTTCAGGGCAGTGGGGGGGATGGGGTCGAGGGGGTTTCCAGCTGATAGGGACTGGGCTCGGAGCTAGGGGTCAGGGCTGTGGGGGGATGGGGTCGAGGGGGTTTCCAGCTCAGAGGGACTAGGCTCGGAGCTGGGGGTCAGGGTTCTAGGGGGGATGGGGTCAGGGGGTTTCCATCTCAGAGGGACTGGGCTCGGAGCTGGGGGTCAAGGCTGTTGGGGGGGGGATGGATTTGAGGGGGTTTCCAGCTCAGATGGGCTGGGCTCGGAGCTGGCGGTCAGGGATGTGGGGGGATGGGATCGAGGGGGTTTCCAGCTCAGAGGGACTAGGCTCGGAGCTGGGGGTCAGGGCTGTGGAGGGGGATGGGGTCAGGGGGTTTCCATCTCAGAGAGACTGGGTTCGGAGCTGGGGGTCAGGGCTGTGGGGGGGATGGGCTCAGGGGGTTTCCAGCTCAGAGCGACTGGGCTCGGAGCTGGGGGTCAGGGCTGTGGGGGGGATGGAGTCTAGGGCGTTTCCAGCTCAGAGGGACTGGGTTCGGAGTTGGGGGTCAGAGCTGTGGGGAGAGTTGGGTCGAGGGAGTTTCCAGCTCAAAGGGACTGGGCTCGGAGCTGGGGGTCAGGGCTGTGGGGGGGATGAGGTCGAGGGGATTTCCAGCTCAGAGGGGCTGGGCTCGGAGCTGGGGATCAGGGCTGTGGAGAGGATGGGGTCGAGGGGGTTTCCAGCTCAGAGGGGCTGGGATCGGAGCTGGGGGTCAGGGCTGTGGGGGGGATGGGGTCGAGGGGGTTTCCATCTCAGAGGGACTGGGCTCAGAGCTGGGGGTCTGGGCTGTGGGGGGGATGGGGTCGAGGGGGTTTCCATCTCAGAGGGACTGGGCTCCGAGCTGGGGGTCAGGGCTGTGGGGGGGATGGAGTCGAGGGGGTCTCCAGCTCAGAGGTACTGGGCTCGGAGCAGAGGGTCAAGGCTGTGGGGGGGATGGGGTCAGGAATTTTCCAGCTCAGAGGGACTGGGGTCTGAGCTCGGGGTCAGGGCTGTGGGGGGGATGGGGTCGAGGGGGTTTCCAGTTCAGAGGGACTGGGCTCGGAGCTGGGGGTCCGGGCTGTGGGGGGCATGGGGTCGAGGGGGTTTCCAGTTCAGAGGGACTGGGCTCGGAGCTGGGGCTCAGCGCTGTGGGGAGATGGAGTCGAGGGGGTTTCCAGCTCAGAGGGACTGGGCTCAGAGCTGGGGGTCAGGTCCCTGGGAGGGGATGGGGTCAGGGGGTTTCCAGCTCAGAGGGACTGGGCTCGGAGCTGGGGGTCAAGGCTGTTGGGGGGGGGGATGGATTTGAGGGGGTTTCCAGCTCAGATGGGCTGGGCTCGGAGCTGGGGGTCAGGGTTCTAGGGGGGATGGGGTCAGGGGGTTTCCATCTCAGAGAGACTGGGTTCGGAGCTGGGGGTCAGGGCTGTGGGGGGGATGGGGTCGAGGGGGTTTCCAGCTCAGAAGAACTGGGGTCTGACTTGGGAATCAGGGCTGTGGGGGGGATGGGCTCAGGGGGTTTCCAGCTCAGAGGGACTCGGCTCGGAGCTGGGGGTCAGAGCTGTGAGGGGTATGGGTTCAGAGGGTTTCCAGCTCAGAGGGACTGGGCTCGGAGCTTGGGTCAGGGCTGTCGGGGGATGGAGTCAGGGGGTTTCCAGCGCAGAGCGACTGGGTTCGGAGCTGGGGGTCAGGGCTGTGGAGGGGATGAGGTCGAGGGGATTTCCAGCTCAGAGGGGCTGGGCTCGGAGGTGGGGATCAGGGCTGTGGGGGGGATGGGGTCGAGGGGGTTTCCAGCTCAGAGGGACTGGGCTCGGAGCTGGGGATCAGGGCTGTGGGGGGATGGGGTCGAGGGGGTTTCCAGCTCTGAGGGGCTGGAATCGGAGCTGGGGGTCAGGGCTGTGGGGGGGATGGGGTCGAGGGGGTTTCCATCTCAGAGGGACTGGGCTCGGAGCTGGGGCTCAGCGCTGTGGGGGGATGGAGTCGAGGGGGTTTCCAGCTCAGAGGGACTGGGCTCGGAGCTGGGGGTCAGGGCTGTGCGGGGGATGGGGTCAGGGGGTTTCCAGCTCAGAGGGCCTGGGCTCGGAGCTGGGGGTCAGGGCAGTGGGGGGATGGGGTCAGGGGGTTTCCAGCTCAGAGGGACTGGGCTCAGAGCTGGGGGTCAGGTCGCTGGGAGGGGATGGGGTCAGGGGGTTTCCAGCTCAGAGGGACTGGGCTCGGAGCGGGGGGTCAGGGCTGTGGGGCGGATCGGGCGAGGGGGTATCCAGCTCAGAGGGACTGGGTTCGGAGCTAGGGGTCAGGGCTGTTGGGGGATGGGTTCGAGGGTGTTTCCAGCTCAGAGGGACTGGGCTCGGAGCTGGGGGTCAGGGCTGTGGGTGGGATGGAGTCGAGGGGGTTTCCCGCTCAGAGGGACTGGGTTCGGAGCTAGGGGTCAGGGCTGTGGGGGTGATGGGGTTGAGGGAGTATCCAGCTTAGAGGGACTCGGTTCGTAGCTAGGGGTCAGGGCTGTTGGGGGATGCACTCGAGGACGTTTCCAGCTCAGAAGGACTGGGGTCTGACCTGAGGATCAGGGCTGTCGGGGGGATGGGCTCAGGGGCTTTCCAGCTCAGAGGGACTCGGCTCGGAGCTGGGGGTCAGGCCTCTGGGAGGGATGTAGTCAAGGGGGTTTCCAGCTCAGAGAGACTGGGCTTGAAGCTGGGGGTCCGGGCTCTGGGGGGAGTGGGGTCGAGGGGGTTTCCAGCTCAAAGGGACTGGGCTCGGAGCTGGGGGTCAGGGTTGTGGGGGGGATGGCGTCGAGGGGGTTTACAGCTCAGAGGAACTGGGCTTGGAGCTAGGGATCAGAGCTGTGGGGGGGATGGGGTCGAGGGGATTTCCATCTCAGAGGGACTGGGCTTAGAGCAGGGGGTCAGGGCTGTGGGGAGGACGGAGTCGAGGCGGTTCCCAGCTCAGAGAGACTGGGCTTGAAGCTGGGGGTCAGGGCTGTGGGGGGGATGACGTCGAGGGTGTTTCCAGCTCAGAGAGACTGGGCTCGGAGCTGGGGGTCAGAGCAGTGGGGGGATGGGGTTGAGGGGGCTTCCAGCTCAGAGGGACTGGGCTCAGAGCTGGGGGTCAGGGATGTGGGGGGGATGGAGTCGAGGGGGTTTCCAGCTCAGAGGGACTCGGCTCGGAGCTTGGGGTCAGGGCTGTGCGGGGGATGGGGTCAGGGGGTTTCCAGCTCAGAGGGACTGGGATCACAGCTGGGGGTCAGGGCTGTGAGGGGGATGGGGTCGACGAGGTTTCCAGCTCAGAGGAACTGGGCTCGGAGCTGGGGGTCAGGGCTGTGAGGGGGATGGGGTCTGGGGGTTTCCAGCTCAGAGGGACTGGGCTCGGAGCTGGGGGTCAGGGCTGTGGGGGGGAATGGGGTCAGGGGGTTTCCAGCTCAAAAGGACTGGGCTCGGAGCTGGGTGTTAGGGCTGAGGGGGGATGGGGCCGAGGGGGTTTCCAGCTCAGAGGGACTGGGCTCGGAGCTGGGGGTCAGGGCTGTGGGGTGGATGGGTTCGAGGTGGTTTCCAGCTGAGAGGGACTGGGCTCGGAGCTAGGGGTCAGGGCTGTGGGGGTGATGGGGTCGAGGGGGTATCCAGCTCAGAGGGACTGGGTTCGGAGCTAGGGGTCTGGGCTGTGGGGAGATGGAGTCGAGGGAGTTTCCAGCTCAGAGGGACTGGGCTCGGAGCTGGGGGTCAGGGCTGTGCGGAAGATGGGGTCAGGGGGTTTCCAGCTCAGAGGGCCTGGGCTCGGAGTTGGGGGTCAGGGCAGTGGGGAGATGGGGTCGAGGGGGCTTCCAGCTCAGAGGGACTGGGCTCAGAGCTGGGGGTGAGGTCCCTGGGAGGGGATGGGGCCAAGAGGTTTCCAGCTCAGAGGGGCTGGGCTCAGAGCTCGGGGTCAGGGCTGTGGGGGGGATGGGGTCGAGGGGGATTCCAGCTGAGAGGGACTGGGCTCAGAGCTGGGGGTCAGGGATGTGGGGGGGATGGGGTCAGGGGGTTTCCAGCTCAGAGGGACTCGGCTCGGAGCTGGGGGTCAGGGCTGTGAGGGGAGTGGGGTCGAGGGGGTTTCCAGCTCAAAGGGACTGGGCTCGGAGCTGAGGGTCAGGGCTGTGGGGGGGATTGCGTCGAGAGGGTTTCCAGCTCAGAGGGACTGGGCTCGGTGCTGGGGGTCAGAGCTGTTGGGTAATGGGGTCGAGGGGGTTTCCAGCTCAGACGGGCTGGGCTCGGAGCTGAGGGTCAGGGCTGGGGAGGGATGGGGTCAGGGGGTTTCCAGCTCAGAGGGACTGGGCTCGGAGCTGGGGGTCAGGGCTGTTGGGGAATGGGGTCGAGGGGGTTTCCAGCTCAGAGGGACTGGGATCAGAGCTGGGGGTCAGGGCTGTGGGGGGGATGGAGTCGACGAGGTTTCCAGCTCAGAGGGACTGGGCTCGGAGCTGGGGGTCAGGGCTGTGGGGGGGATGGGGTCGAGAGGGTTTCCAGCTCAGAGAGACTGGGCTCGGAGCTGGGGGTCAAGGCTGTGGGGGGATGGGTTCAGGGGGTTTCCAGCTCAGAGGGACTGGGCTCGGAGCTGGGGGTTAGGGCTGTGGGAGGGATGCAGTCTAGGGGGTTTCTAGCTCAGAGGGACTGGGGTAGGAACTGGGGGTCAGGGCTGTGGGGGGGATGGGTTCGTAGGGTTTTCCAGCTGTGAGGGACTGGGCACGGAGCTGGGAGTCAGGTCTGTGGAGGGGATGGGGTCGAGGGGGTTTCCAGCTCAGAGGCACTGGGCTCAGAGCTGGGGGTCATGGCTGTGGGGGTGAGGGTGTCGAGGGAGTTTCCAGCTCAGCGGGATTGGGCTCGGAGCTTGGGGTCAGGGCTGTGGGGGGATGGGGTTGAAGGGTTTTCTAGCTCAGAGGGACTGGGGTCGGAGCTAGGGGTCAGGGCTGTGGGGGGGATGGGGTCAGGGGGTTTCCAGCTCAGAGGGGCTTTGGTCGGAGCTGGGGGTCACAGCTATGAGGGGGTTGGGGTCAGGGGGTTTCTAGCTCAGAGGGGCTGGGCTCGGAGCTGGGGGTCATGGCTTTGGGAGGGATGGGGTCAGGGGGTTTCCAGCTCAGAGGGACTGGGCTCGGAGCTGGGGGTCAGGGCTGTGGGGGGGATGGGGTCAGTGGGTTTTCAGCTCAGAGGGACTGGGCTCGGAGCTGGGGGTCAGGGCTGTGAGGGGGATGAGGTCAGGGGGTTCCAGCTCAGAGGGACTGGGCTCGGAGCTCGGAGTCAAGGCTGTGGGGGGGATGGGGTCGACGGGGACTCCGGCTCAGAGGGACTGGGCTCGGAGCTGGGGGTCAGAGCTGTGGGGGAATCGGGTCGAGAGGTTTTCCAGCTCAGAGGCGCTGGACTCTTAGCTGGAGGTCAGGGCTGTGGGGGGTTGGGGTCGAGGGGGTTTCCAGCTCAGAGGGACTGGGCTCAGAGCTGGGGTTTAGGGCTGTCGGGGGGATGGGGTCGAGGGGTTTGCAGCTCAGAGGGACTCGGCTTGGAGCTGGGGTTCAGGGTTGTGGGGGCGATGGGGTCGACGGGGTTTCTAGCTCAGAGGGATTGGGCTCGGATCTGGGGGTCAGGGCTTTGGGGGGGATGGGGTCAGGGGGTTTCCAGCTCAGAGGGACTGGACTCGGAGCTGGGGTTCAGGGCTGTGGGGGGGATGGGGTCGAGGTGATTTCCAGCGTAGAGGGACTGGGGTCGTAGCTTGGGTTCAGGGCTGTTGGGGAGGATGTGGTCGAGGGGCTTTCCAACTCAGACGGACTGGGCTCGGAGCTCGGGGTAAAGGGTGTGGGGGGAATGGGGTCAGGTGGTTTCATGCTCAGAGGGGCTGGGCTCGGAGCTGGGGGTCAGGGGTGTGGGGGGGATGGGGTCAGGGGGTTTCATGCTCAGAGGGGCTGGGCTCGGAGCTGGGGGTCAGGGGTGTGGGGGGGGATGGGGTCAGGGGGTTTCCAGCTCAGAGGGACTGGGCTCGGAGCTGGGGGTCAGGGCTGTGGGGGGGGATGGGGTCGAGGGGGATTCCAGCTCAGAGGGACTGGGCTCAGAGCTGGCGGTCAGGACTGTGGGGGTGATGGTGTCGAGGGGGTTTCCAGCTCAGCGGGATTGAGATCGGAGCTGGGGGTCAGAGCTGTGGGGGGGATGGAGTCGAGGGGGTTTTCAGCTCAGAGGGACTGGGCTCGGAGCTGGGGGTCAGGGCTGTGGGGGGGATGGGGTCAGGGGCTTTCCAGCTCAGAGGAGCTGGGGTCGGAGCTGGGGGTCAGGGCTGTGAGGGGGTTGGGGGTTGGGGTCAGGGGGTTTCTAGCTCAGAGGGACTCGGCTTGGAGCTGGGGGTCAGAGCTGTGGGGGGATGGGGTCGAGGGGGTTTCCAGCTCAGAGGGGCTGGGCTTGGAGATGGGGATCAGGCCTGCGGGGGGATGGGGTCAGGGGGTTTCCAGCTCAGAGGGACTGGGCTCAGAGCTGGGGGTCAGGGCTGTGAGGAGCATGGAGTCGAGGCTGTTCCCAGCTCAGAGGGACAGGGCTCGGAGCTGGGGGTCAGGGCTGTGGGGGGGATGAGGTCGAGGGGATTTCCAGCTCAGAGGGGCTGGGCTCGGAGCTGGGGGTCAGGGCTGTGGGGGGGCTGGGGTCGAGGGGGTTTCCAGCTCAAAGGGACTGGGCTCGGAGCTGGGGGTCAGGGCTGTGGGGGGGATGGGGTCGAGCGGGTCTCCAGCTCAGAGGGGCTGCGCTCGGAGCTGGGGGTCATGGCTGTGGGGGGGATGGGGCCTGGGGGTTTCCAGCTTAGAGGGACAGGGCTCGGAGCTGGGGTTCAGGGCTGTGGGGGGGATGGGGTCGAGGGGGTTTCCAGCTGAGAGGGACTGGGTCGGGGCTGGGGGTCAGGGCTGTGGGGGGGATGGAGTCGAGGGGGTTTCCAGCTGAGAGGGACTGGGTCGGAGCTGGGGGTCAGGGCTGTTGGGGGGATGGGGTCGAGCGGGTTTCCAGCTCAGAGGGACTGGGCTCGAAGCTGGGGGTCAGGGCTGTGGGGGGATGGGGTCGAGGGGGTTTCCAGGTTTGAGGGACTGGGCTCGGAGCTGGGGGTCAGGGCTGTGGGGGGCATGGGGTCGAGCGGGTCTCCAGCTCAGAGGGGCTGGGCTCGGAGCTGGGGGTCATGGCAGTGGGGTGGATGGGGCCTGGGGGTTTCCAGCTCAGAGGGACAGGGCTCGGAGCTGGGGGTCAGGGCTGTGGGGGGATGGGGTCGACCGGGTTTCCAGGTTTGAGGGACTGGGCTCGGAGCTGGGGGTCAGGGCTGTGGGGGGATGGGGTCAAGGGGTTTCCAGCTCAGAGGGACTGGGCTCGGAGCTGGGGGTCAGGGCTGTCGGGGGGATGGAGTCTAGGGGGTTTCCAGCTCAGAGGGACTGGGCTCGGAGCTGGGGGTCAGGGCTGGGGGCGGGGGGATGGAGTCGAGGGGGTTTCCAGCTCAGAGGGACTGGGCTGAGAGCTGGGGGTCAGGGCTGTGGGGGGATGGGGTGAGGGCGTTTCCAGCTCAGAGGGACTGGGCTCGGAGCTGGGGGTCAGGGCTGAGGGGGTTCGGGTCAGGGGGTTTCCAGCTCAGAGGGACTGGGCTCAGAGCTGGGGCTCAGGGCTGTGGGGGGGATGAGGTCAGGGGGTTTCCAGCTCAGAGGGGCTGGGCTCGGAGCTGGGGGTCAGGGCTGGGGGCGGGGGGATGGAGTCGAGGGGGTTTCCAGCTCAGAGGGACTGGGCTGAGAGCTGGGGCTCAGGGCTGTGGGGGGGATGAGGTCAGGGGGTTTCCAGCTCAGAGGGGCTGGGCTCGGAGCTGGGGGTCAGGGCTGTGGGGTGATTGGATCGAGGGGGTTTCCAGCTCAGAGGGGCTGGGCTCAGAGCTGGGGGTCAGGGCTGTGGGGGGGATAGTGTCGAGGGTGTTCCAGCTGAGAGGGACAGGGCTCGGAACTGGGGGTCAGGGCCGTGGGGGGGATGGGTTGAGGGATTTTCCAGCTCAGAGGGACTGGGCTCGGAGCTGGGGGTCAGGGCTGTGGGGGGGATGGGGTCAGGGGGTTTCCAGCTCAGAGGGACTGGGCTCGGAGCTGGGGGTCAGGGCTGTGGGGGGGATGGGGTCGAGGGGGTTTCCAGCTCAGAGGGACTGGGCTCGGAGCTGGGGGTCAGGGCCGTGGGGCGGATGGGGTCAGAGGGGTGCCTGGGGGCACTGGGGCAGCTCAGCTCTGCAGGCTGCTGCTCTCTCCAGCCGTGCAGGCACAAGGGGAGCAGCAGCAGGGACCAGCCAAGGACCAAGGGGGCAGGAGCACAGGCACCTGAGGCCAAGCTGTGGGGAAGCACTTGCTCACCTTGCCCAACGCATGAGCATCGGGGTCCTCGTTCTTCCCCCGCTCCAGCAGACCACGGCTGAGTCTCTTTTCTTCTCCTGCCCCTCGCTGGGCTGACGTGGAGGCTGAGCCAGGGGGCAGCCCCCACTTTCCTCAAGAAGCCCTGGTGTCGTGCTGCCCTCGCAGGGCTCCTGCCACGTGCCCTAAGCAGAGCTGTGCAGCTCTGCCCAGCCGCCGGCGCCCCCGCCAGCAACGAAAAAAATGGCACAGGCTGGAGCCCCTGCTCTGGGAGGGAGAGAGATTCTGAGCCTCTGCCTGCAGCCCAGGGATTCCCTTGGGTCAGCGCAGCCGCCATCAGCCTGAACCTCTGGGCTGCTGCGGTGGTGCCCTGATCCAGGGGGGGCCTGGGCTGCCGGCTGCTGCTGGTGCGCTGACCCAGGGGACCCCTTGGGCTGCAGGCTGCCGTGGCAGCGCCCTGACCCAGGGGCCCCCTGGGCTTCCGGCTGCCGCAGCGACGCCCTAACCAGGGGGGGCCCTGGGCTGCCGGCTGCCGCTGTGGCGCCCTGACCCAGGGGACCCCCTGAGCTGCCGGCTGCCACAGCGACGGCCTAACCCGGGGGCGCCCTGGGCTGCCGGCTGCCGCTGTGGCGCCCTGACCCAGGGGACCCCCTGAGCTGCCGGCTGCCACAGCGACGGCCTAACCCTGGGGCGCCCTGGGCTGCCGGCTGCCGCTGTGGCGCGCTGACCCAGGGGACCCCCTGGGCTCCCGGCTGCTGCGGCGGCGCCCTGACCCAGGGACCCCCTGGGCTACCGGCTGCCCCGTCGGCGCCCTGACCCAGGGGGGCCCTGGTCTGCCGGCTGCCCCGGTGGTGCCCTGACCCGGGGGCGGGCCCTGGGTTGCCGGCTGCCACGGCGGCGCCCTGACCCAGGGGACCCCTTGGGCTGTCAGCTGCTGCGGTGGCGCCCTGACCCAGGGGGGCCCTGAGCTGCCGGCTGCCGGGGCGGCGCGCTGACCCAGGGGACCCCTTGGGCTGTTAGCTGCCGGGGCGGCGCCCTGACCCAGCGGGGGCCCTGGGCTGCCGGCTGCCGCGGCAGCGTCCTGACCCAGGTCAGCAGCTCAGACTCCCTCTCTGTCCCAGCAGCAGCGGCTGCTCAACCATTTAAAAAAAATTGGGGAGTGCCGCTTTTTGGCGCCCCCAAATCTTGGTGCCCTAGGCAACCGCCTAGTCCGCCTAAATGGTTGCACCGGCCCTGCTCATAGGTTTCAGAGGAGCAGCTGTGTTAGTCTGTATCCTCAAACAGAACAAGAGGACGTGTGGCACCCTAGAGACTAAGAAATTTCGTAGGTTCTGTTGCCATCATGTGGCCATTTCATTTCACTTCTTATTGTTAAAAGGTTTGGGTACTTCACACAGAAACGTTATTTCCTTGGGAGAGACGGAGAAGTGGAAGCTGCATTGATTTAATCCTCTGAAAATTAGATAAGGATTAAAATATTCCCCAGATAGTTCAGTCCCAACCGTTCTCCCTCACTGCTGCCAGTGAAGCTCAGTTCTGTCCCAGGGTCCCAAGAACTGCTGGGTGCAAGTCCTGGGTCTGATGTGAAGTAAGAAAAAATAGATAATGGAGGTACCCTATTTCCTAGAACTAGAAGGGACCATTCAGTCCAGCCCCCTGCCTTCGCTAGCAGGACTGAGTACTGATTTTGCCCCAGATTCTTGAGTGGCCCCCTCAATAATTGAACTCACAACCCTGCATTTAGTAAGATAATGCACAAACCACTGAGCTATCCCTTCGCTAAATAATGCAGAGGTGACTCTGCCTGCCTAGACTTTTCAGTAGCTAAACTGAGACACACCATGCTTGGAGAAGGAGATACAGATGTGTTGTTTGATTGTTTTTCTCATGTTAAATGTACTTGATCATTTCCATAGCAAAAATATTTGTACGAGACCATGAAAAAAGGAAGAAACTGTGAAAATACCCATGGGAGAAAGGGGGTTTCTGACAGTTGGGGTAGATATGGAGATTTTTATGAAAGGGGAGAGGCCAAAGTAGGGCCTTTAGCTGGAGCAAAGAGGAAGGGTTTTTTGTGCAGTTTCATTTTAGCCAGCTTCATATCCTGTATTCCCTACTTCCCCATCCCACCAACATCTGGCCTAGCGCCTTCCCACTGGCAAAGCCACCTCTGACTCCTGAGACAGCCCTATTGGACTGGCCCTCCAGATCCCCAGCACTCCCTCTCCGAGCTGGATCCCCTGGCAGCCAAAGCTCTCCGCAGAACTGCTGTGGTTGCTCCCCTGGGTCTCTGATCAAGGACGGCTACTGACTACTCCTGAGAATGCAGCTGAGAAATGACTCACCCTTCTCTAGATTCTCACCTGTGGGCTCTGAGGAGCAGGATGGGGCCTGTGTGATAAAGTCTATGTAACACTCCCCTCTCATCCCAGCCCTGGTATGTTGCCAGTAGCCTGCTGTCCTTGGGTGACAGCCAAGGATGTTTCCTACCCTTCAGGAGACCCCAGCCTGGGACTAAAGTCAGCTTCAGGCTTCTTGGAATCAAGTTCATATTTTTACCAAGAGTTAAAGCAGCCCAAACCCCCAGAGGCTGGATCAATATTCTCTCCCCTCTTTCTTTATGCCCCTGTTGTTATTTCATGGAATTTCTGGGATGGTAAAAAAATTGAGTTCACTCCAAGTGGAGGGTAAAGGAACTCTGAAAATCTCAGGCCCCAACCCCTGCTACCAGAATCACTGAGGTGCTGGGAATCTGCATGAGAAAGGGACTATGTGAATTGTCAAGGTGGGGAATGAATAACAATTTACAACTAGATCCACCTCGTTAACCACCAACACAGACTAACCCTGCTGCAGATAAAAGGGAAACTGGGAGTGATTCTTTGCTGTTCAGCCATGGAAACAGTGACCCAACTGCACCACAGTGAATGTGCTGGGGAAAGCTGGACTTCACAGGCAAGTGGAAATAGTAAATCCTAGAAACAGCTGGAGCCTCCATCTCATCATTTCTGCCACCAAGGTCAGGGACTGAGCTGTTCACAGAGCCCCACCACCCTCATGACTTTCCAGCAGGCAGTGGCAGCACCACCCACCCAATGCAGGGGAGAAGGCTGAGTGTATCTGACTGCCCCAACCCTTATCCACACCCCCGCACCCAGACAGAACCTCCCGGACTCCCGTGCCTATCCAACCGCTCCCCGCCCCCTGACAGGAGCCCCAGAACTCTGGACCCATACACCCCCCCGCTCTCTGCCTGCCACAACCACTCTCCACACCCCTACCTCCTGACAGCCCCCCCAAACTCCTGACTCATCCAACCCACCCAGCTCCTTGTTCCCTGACCCCCCCTGAGACCCCTAACTGTGCTCCCAGGACACTCCTTGCTCCCTGTTCCCTGACTGCCCTGTCTCCTATCCACCCCCCACCCCTTAACAGACCCTGGGACTCCCAAGCCCCATCCACCCCCCCGCTCCCTGACTGCCCCCTCCAGAGACCTCCGCTCCAACCACCCCCCTGGTATCCCACCCCCCATCCAACCCACCCTGCTCCCTGTCCTCTGATTGCCCCCTGCTGACTCCACCCCCTCCAACCCCGGCCCCCTTACCATGATGCTTCCCGCTCAGTCGGAGCCCTGCTGCCACGCGTGCAGCCCCGCCCCCAAAGTGCTGCGCGCAAGGTGGCAGGGCAATGGATGAGCGCGGATCATCTTTCACTCCCTGCAGAGCCAAATGCTGCCCCGCGGGAGTGCAGACCCCTGTCCCCCAGAGTGCTGCACGTGCGGCGGCAGGGCTCGCGGGGAAGGCGAGGAAGGGGCCAGCGGCTTGCCACGCCGGCAGGATTTCTAATGGCATACTGGAGTCCTGGCAGGCCCCAGCGTGCCGTTAAAAATTGGCATAGGTTGCCGACCCCTGCTCCAGCCCAACCTTCTACTGATGCATCTCAACGCACGGCTATGAAGGGTTTGAAGCTTTCATTACTTAAGTTCCAGGACACTGAGGGATTTCAGCTCCCCTTTGTCCAGAGGAAACCTTCACCCCACTTAGAACCACTTTCTTGTCCATGGGATCACTGTAGGGGGCTGGGTCCCTGTTTGTCTATTCTCGCTATCTAGGACAAGCCAGGGCGCCTCTACAGAAATCCATGGCACACCCACATCTTGAATACTGCGTGCAGATGTTGTCACCCCACTTGATAAAAGATATATTGTAATTGGAAAAGGTTCAGAAAAGGGCAACAAAAATGATTAGGGATATGCAGCAGCTTTCATATGAAGAGTGATTAATAAAACTGAGACTTTTCAGCTTGGAAAATAGATGATATAGGTCTATAAAACAATGATTGGGTTGGAGAAAGTAAATAAGGAAGCGTTATTTACTCCTCTAGACACAAGAATTAGGGCTCACCAAATGAAATGAAGAGGCAGCAGATTTAAACCAAACAAAAGGAAATATTTCTTCACATAACACACAGTCAACCTGTGGAACCCTGGGGCACCTTGGGTCGGCCACTGTAAGAAGACAGGCTACTAGGCTAGATGGACCTTTGATCTGACCCAGTGTGGCCAGTCTGATGTTGTATACTTATGAACTGGGGTGTATGAGCACCCAGGGCCCTCTGTGGAGCTGCCCTTCTCCTTCTATGCTCTCATGTTTCATTGACTCCAGCCTTTTTTTTTCTATTCATCATCAGCATCATTGTAAACAAGCTGGCCTCACCTCCTTTCCCCTCCAAGAACCAGTGTCCCCTGTCTTGTGTAAATCACTGACCTCTTTCCTCTCTCAGCACTGACTAATCCTCCATGTCCTTGTCCCTCCCTTGGTGCTGATGGGACCCTTCTCTCCAGTCCTTCCTCATCAAGCAGCTCAGTGGATGGGAATCTTAGGGTCACCATGGTGCTTTAGGAGCAGAAACCCCTACAGAGCTTCCATGCAATTGGCACTTTACCCTCACTGCTCAGGACTGAAACTTGTGCAGGGAGACTGGCTGGGCCACATGCCAGCTGGCCATGAGCAAAGCAGCAGAGGTGAAAGGCAAATGTGGGGAGTGAGCTCAGGGCCTGATACATGCAAAGCAGGCACTGTACCACTGAGCCACATCCCCAAACAGACCTTCTTTGCTGACTGTTACAGTCAGAGCTGCTCTTTCCAACGCATCCCGTGGCTTATACGCTTCATGGGAAACCCTTTCCCCCCAGTCATGCTCTCGTGCAGGTTACTGGTTCTTAGGGGTCACTTTGCAGCAGGGCCAGATTTGATGTGTGGGGCAGAGAGTGTGTGCGCCCTGGACTCAAGGTTAGCTCAAAAAAAAAAAAGACAAGAGAAAAACTGCAGGCTGGGAGCTAAATATGCTGGACAATGGGTTGGGATTCTTCTATGCTCAGATTTGTTATGGAGCTGGCGGTCTCCCAAATGATGGTCTGTTCCTTCCCTCAAAATGCCAGCTAAACCTCTCCTTTTGAATTTAAAGCTCCATGAAAGGAAAAAAAATAACAAGGAAGAAATCATAAAAGCTATGGATGTATTTGAGAAAAGACTTGGAGCAATAAGAGACCAAGAGAGAGAAAGCAGCACTGTTTCTGAACCAGGGACATTTTGCATATAAAGCAAATGTGATAACCACTACACAACAGAAACCAGCTACTGTGAAACCTGGAGCCCTTTTCTAAGGCTCTCTCAGTAGCTGCTACACCAGCTGATTTCCCTTTGAAGAACAGGAAAACAAAGGCCATCAAGAACGTATGTTTTTTGGATGAGCCAAGAAAAGGGAGTAGCATTGTGCCCCTCAGGTAGGCCCTGTTCATTTCCAGGTCAGAAAGCAAAACTCTTCTGCAAGAATATCCAAATAATATTGTTTCACTTCACTTCAGAAGTACAGTTGTGTGGCAATTAAATGATGATTCTAAAGTTTCATAAAAGCAAAGAACGCTAAACACAATAGTGTGGGAAATATGGATGTATCTCAGAAAATGGCTTGGAATGAAGAAAGACAAAAATTGATCGGTCGAGAGAAGAGGCCCTGTTTCCCCCTGGTTTGGAGCTTCTCTCACAGCTACTGGAATAGAAAAGCTAAGCAAATAGGGTTCTATTGTTCCAAAGGAGATTGAAGTGAGGCCATTTTCTCCAGATATAATTAAATGGTAATATCAGGAGTGGGATTTGAAACCACGTTTCCATGCAGAGACCAGAACACCCAAAGGATTAGAAAAAATGAGTCTCATAACTAGCGCTTTAGACCCGTCCACCATCCTGATACTACAAAGAATGTGACTTATCAACCCTAGTTTTCATTAATAGTTGATGAACTCTTTAGGGAGGTCGAGATGGCACATCTCTTTCAACTCCTAGAGACCTTCCACAGCACAGCTGATTTTTAAACACATTCACCTGGACCTAAAGTTACAAGTTTCCTGGAGCTCCATGAGTTCTGTGGTGTTATAATCTCCCTGCTCGCATTTTAAGTGAACAAAAGATGGGAGCTGGCATTCTGAGACAGTAATGGTGAACCTCAAAATCCTGCCCTGTGGGCCAGACAGTTAAGCAATCAGCACCCATAACCTCTGCCATGATAGCATCCCATCTGGCAACAACTCACTGCTCAACAGCTGGGGTGTGAAATCCTCATTTCTTTGTTGTTCTGTCACGGTAGTCCCCACTTTCCTATTGCTTGTCTGTATAATCTCTGTCTGGTGCTGTGATTGTTTCAGCCTGCTGTATAATTAATTTGTTGGGTGTAAACCAATTAAGGTGGTGGGGTATAATTGGTTAGATAATCATGTTACAGTATGTTAGGATTGGTTAGTTACATTTCAGTAAAATGATTAGCTAAGGTATAGCTAAGCAGAACTCCAGTTTTACTATATAGATTGCAGTCAATCAGAAAGTAAAGGGGGGAAAAGGGAATGGGGTAGGGGAACTGGAATTATGTTTTGCTAAGAGGGGAATGGGAACAAGGACACAGACAAGCCTCTGTGGTGTCAGAGCTGGGAAGGGGGATACAGAGGAAGGAAACTGGAATCATTGCTTGCTGGAAGTTTACCCCAATAAACATTGAATTGTTTGCACCTTTGAACTTCGGGTATTGCTGCTCTCTAGTCATGCAAGAAGGGCCAGGGAATGGGAGGGTGATGGGATAAACCCTCTAACTAGTACGTTTTTCAGGGTGTAAAAAACCCCAGAGCCAGTATAATTAAGCTGACCTAAGCCATGGTTAGATAGTGCTAAATGAAAGGAAAGATTGTTCTGTCAATGTAGCTATTACAGGGATGGAAAACCCCTCCCCTCACTGTAGCAGCTGTCTACTCCCCAGTGCTACAGCAGTATTTTAAGTGTAGACAGCCTCAGAGTGAGACCAGATCTGGCTCCATGGACGCTCAGACACCAGCAATGACAATACACTAATGCTTCTGTAGTTGGCAACATTTGAACCTGCGTGGGGAAACCCCAATGGATTTCTAGTCCATCACCTTAACCACTCGGCCACAACTAGTTGATATACTGTCTCAGTCCCCTAATCATTTTTATTGCCCTCTGCTGGACTCTCTCCAGTTTGTCCATATCCCTTCTCATGTGGGTCCCAACCCCAAAAGTACTCACATTTCACCCCATTGGCCCCAAAATGCCGTCTTTTAATATGTAAATAGGGTGCTGCCATGGTCAAGTCACTCCTGAACTCTCCAGCAGAGCCTGCTGGCGGAGAACAAGGTGAAAATTAGCCAGGACGTCACTCAGTCAAATCCCTGTGCTCCCCGCAGGTGGTATCGAAAAGCTCCAAGATGGCTCATTTCCCTTTCTCTCATCAGCTTCAGGCCCCAGGGTTAGAAATGCACAAACCAGCTGGGATTCTCCCCTGGCCTCAGGGTGTGGGGCTACTCTGAGGGGATGGACTTGCACACTTGGGATATTAGTACAAAGATACAATTTCAATTTCTCTTAGAGAAATTGGAGGGCAATTTATATTTGGTAAAAATCTTATTTAGTGAAAGGAAGCTGCAGTGAGAGCCTGGTTACTGGGGTGCAAAACACCTTCCTCCTGGGAGAAACAAGAAACAATTTTCATGGCACATGCACCACCTCTGCAACCAACCTTTGCTACCTCGCTCCATAACACCACACACGCACAGAGCAGCCTTTTACTTCTCAGAACCAAAACACACCCTGAAAGAGATCCAACGGCATAAGATTAAGGCAAACAACTGAAGCACTAACAACAACTCAAAGAGATTCAAAAACGCTTCTGTCTTTACACACCAGGGACAGCAGGAAGGAAACCAGCAGGCACAAGCACGGGCCAGCAAGAACCAAACAATGCGGGGTTATGCAGATAAGTAGTGTCTGGCGGCAGTAGGGAGAGCAGTGAGATGAATCGAAGGAGCCGGGCAGAGAGAATTCTCTGTGTGTGGACAGAATCCGGTGTGGGGAGTTCGTGCGGGGAGTGCCTGCACCTGAGTCACTTTGGGGCAGTGATTGCCACTGAGCTATGTAGTGACAAAAGATGTGTGAATGGGGTGTGGTGCCTGGCAGGGAGCAGCTTGTGGTGATAAGAAAAGGGGTGGGAGCAAGAGGTCCTGTCCTAGCAGGAGGCGTATACCCTGAGAGGGTGTTTTGTGGGTGCAAGTAGGTTTGGGGGTTTCTTGCAATGACCAGGGTTGTCTGGTGGGTGCAGCTAGAGCCCTCCTAACCCCACTAGTTTTCTCTGTGTTGGGGGGGGGCAGATTCTGTAATGTCACAGTCCCTGGGGGAGGAGTTTGAATCATAACTCCAAAGTGGGAGAACAACTCCCCCGACTCCTGCTCAGTCTCCACTAGGGGGCTGGGCTGGGCTCTCGAGGGAGGGAAGCACAGGGAAAAACAGTCTCCCCTATGGAACCCAGGAGTCCTGGATCCCAGTCCGCCTGCTCTAGACCCCTTCCACTTCCAGAGCCAAGGATAGAACCCTGGGGTCCTGGTGCCCAGCCCCCTCCCTGCTCTGACCACTAAACCCCACTGCCCTCCCAGGGTGGTGCAGGGGTCACTGGGTCTGTGTCCCAGCTCTGCTAAGGGCCTTGACTGATTTTCCCAAAGTGCTTCCTTCTGAATCTAGCCAACGAAGTGGGGATTCACCCACAAAAGCTCATGCTCCAATACGTCTGTTGGTCTATAAGGTGCCACAGGACTCTTTGCTGCTTTTACAGATCCAGCACATCTGCCCCCGCTGCCCAGTCACTGCCCACCCCCGTGTGGGGGCACCAGCATTGTGCCGAGTCATGATGGGAAATTGTCCAAGCTGGCCCAGGGGAGACGTGTGTGTCCCTGCTGCCCTCTGCTGAGCCCTGCTCTGTGTGTGTGAGTCTGTGACACTGTTTGTATCAGTGTGTTGCTGGGCTAACCAGTAAGAAATGGCTTTGCAGGATTTTGTACTCTGCAGCAAGTGACACACACACACACACACAAAGGGACTCACACAATCCCAAGAACGCTCACACACAACACACCCAGAGGGACATGTTAGTCCAACCCCCAAAGAAAGAAACAATCACACCCGCAGCCACACTCACACTCACCCCCCCTACACACACCATACTATTCACAAAATTGTGCTCAAAGACACAAGTGCACGCAGTTCACTCCCACTGCTCCAAATACAAGGACCTCCTGCCCCATACAGCTGGACAGCTACGAATGAGAATGATCCCCTCATGCTAGATCATCTGCTTGGCCCCCCACTCCCTCTTGGGGCATGCTGTGTGGCAGAGGGCCTCCATGTGCTGCCTGGGGTAGGGGCAGTGCACAGAGCTGCCTCCCCTCCCGGGTCTATTACAGGAGGGGAGGGGGGGTCTTTTGGCCTGTAAGGTGCAGCAGGTCGGACTAGATGATCACATTGCTCCCTTCTGACCTTAAAGGCTCCAAGTCTAAAAGGGAGAGGGAAGTAAAGGAAGTTTAAAAAAAAAATAAACCAAATATTGTAATACCAGGATAACTCCACCTGCTCATTGTCTAGTCTCACCCCTTTCTTCCTCCATTGTGTGTTGAACACCCTGCAGGACATTGATTCTCTCATTCCATTGCTACACTGATACAATGTGAGTGAAATTAAACCAATTCCCAGGGGAGAAAACATCACATCATTGCATTGGCTGGGAATTGAACCCAGGTCAACTGCTTGGAAGGCAGCTATGCTCACCACTATACCACCAATGCCTCTGGTGAAAGGGCTACTTATGCTTGCCCAATGAGGCTAGAGCAGCACTGAGGAGATTTTCAGCCTGTTAAAATGAACTGGATTCTCATCACTGAAAAAAAACACCTCCATCTTCACTTGAGTTTGAACCATCAGCCTTTCAATTAGCCACCAAAGCTGTTAATCACAGGGGATGTCTACACTACGAGTATCACAGCATTCCTTCTCAGATCTGAACCTTAGAGTTCAGAAAATGAGATACTAGCATCTGAATCCTCTAAGCTTAATTACCAGCTTAGATTTGATAGCGCTGCCACCACCTAAAAATATAGTGTTTTGGAGCACTCTGACCTCCCCAGCCTTCTCTGGGGACCCCAAGAACCCAGATCCCTTGGGTTCTTAAAACAAGGAGTAATAAACCATTCCCCCACCTTTCCCCCTCCTAGAGTTTCCCTCCCTGGGCTATCCTGAGAGATACTGATCCAACCTCTTAAATCACCATACAGACAAGCATCTCCCTTCCTTTCCACAAAGAGGCAAACAGATTCAAGGAAAACAAAGAGAGATTCTTTCTCTCCCCCTCCCGTCTACCCCCCACCTGTTCTGGTGAGTTATCCCAATCCCCTGGAATAACACAAGGGAAACAAGGGAAAAAAATCAATCAGGTTCTCTAAAAAAAGAAATCTTTTAATAAAAGAAAGGAAAAAGTAAAGAATTAGCTCTGTAACTTCAAGATGTAAATATTACAGGGTTCATAGACTCATAGACTCATAGGTCAGAAGGGACCAATATGATCATCTAGTCTGACCTCCTGCACAAGGCAGGCCACAGAACCCTACCCATCCACTTTTATAACAACCCCTAACCCAGGACCAAGTTATTGAAATCCTCAAAATTGGTTTGAAGACCTCAAGCTGCAGAGAATCCACCAGCAAGTGACCCGTGCCCCACGCTGCAGGGGAAGGCAAAAAACCTCCAGGGCCCCTGCCAATCCGCCCTGGAGGAAAATTCCTTCCTGACCCCAAATATGGCGATCAGCTAAACCCTGAGCATGTGGGCAAGACTCACCAGCCAGCACCCAAGGAGTTCTCTGCAGTAACTCTGTTCCCATCCCATCCAACATCTCCCCGCAGACCATTGAGCAGACCTATCTGGTGGTAATCCAATTGCCCAAATTAATGATCCTATCATAACATCCCCTCCATATACTTATCAAGCTTTGTCTTAAAGCCAGAAAAGTCTTTTGCCCCCACTACTTCCCTCAGAAGGCTGTTCCAGAACTTCACTCCCCTAATGGTTAGAAACCTTCGTCTAATTTCAAGTCTAAACTTCCTAATATCCAGTTTATACCCATTCGTCCTCGTGCCTACATTAGTACTAAACTTAAATAATTCCTCTCCCTCCCTAACGTTAACCCCCTTGATATATTTATATAGAGCAAGCATATCCCCCCGCAGCCTTCTTTTGGCCAGGCTAAACAAGCCAAGCTCTTTGAGTCTCCTTTCATAAGGCAGGTTTTCCATTCCTCGGATCATCCTAGTAGCCCGTCTCTGAACCTGTTCCAGTTTGAATTCATCCTTCTTGAACATGGGACACCAGAACTGCACACAGTATTCCAGATGGGGTCTCACCAGCGCCTTATATAACGGTACTAACACCTCCTTATCCTTGCTGGAAATACCCCGCCTGATGCATCCCAAAATCGCATTTGCTTTTTTAACAGCCGTATCACATTGGTGACTCATAGTCATCCTGCTATCAACCAATATCCCAAGGTCCTTCTCCTCCTCTGTCGCTTCCAACTGATGCGCCCCCAACGTATATCTAAAATTCTTATTATTAATCCCTAAGTGCATGACCTTGCACTTTTCACTATTGTATTTCATCCTATTACTATTACTCCAGTTTACAAGGTGGTCCAGATCTTCCTGAATAGTATCCCTGTCCTTCTCCGTGTTAGCAATACCCCCCAGCTTTGTATCATCCGCAAACTTTATTAGCACATTCCCGCTCTTTGTGCCAAGGTCAGTAATAAAAAGGTTAAATAAGATCAGTCCCAAAACCGATTCTTGAGGGACTCCACTAGTGACCTCCTTCCAGCCTGACAGTTCACCCTTCAATACAACCCGCTGGAGTCTCCCCTTTAACCAGTTCCTTATCCACCTTACAACTTTCATATTCATCCCCATCTTTTCCAATTTAACTAACAGTTCACCATGCGGAACCGTGTCAAACGCCTTACTGAAATCTAGGTAAATTATATCTACCTCATTTCCTTTATCTAAGTAATCCGTCACCTCCTCAAAGAAGGAGATCAGATTGGTTTGAAACGATCTACCTTTAGTAAATCCGTGTTGCAATTCGTCCCAATTACCATTGACCTCTATGTCCTTAACTACTTTCTCCCTTAAAATTTTTTCCAAGACCTTACATACTACAGACGTCAAACTAACAGGCCTATAATTGGGACAAACCCTCTAACAAGTACGTCTTTCAGGGTGTGAAACTCCCCAGAACCAGTATAATTAAGCTGACCTAAGCCATGGTTAGATAGTGCTAAATGAAAGGAAAGATTGTTTTGCCAATGCAGCTATTACAGGGATGGAAAACCCCACCCCTCACTGTAGCAGCTGTCTACTTCACAGGGCTACAGCAGTATTTTAAGGATAGGCAGCCTCAGAGGGAGACTAGATCTGGCTCCATGGATGCTCAGGCACTAAGACAGCAGCAATGACAACACACTAATGCTTCCGTAGTTGGCAGGATTCAAACCTGCATGGGGAGACCCCAATGGATTTCTAGTCCATCGCCTTAACCCCTCGGCTACAACTAGTTGATATACAGCTATTGCACTACACAATGGTTCTGTTCTCGCAGAATTGTCACTTCAAATGGCTCAGACCAGCTCCCCCAGCACACTCACTGCTGTGCATTAGTGTAAGTGTGTCCATGGGGAACAGCAAGAGTTCCTGCCCATTTCCCTTCCAGCTGGAACATGATTAGTGTGTTTGTGACTAACGACATTGCTATAGATTGTTGTTCATTCCTCACACTGACAATTCAGACAGTCCCTTTCCTATTCGAATCTCTACCATATCATTCCAATAGCCTGGGGCAGGATTTCTCTGGGGCACTGACATGTTTCAGGGGTTGGTGTGTGAGCTCAGCCTTGCATGCCATCCCTGATGTTTCATGGACTAACAACAGCAGCAGAAAGAAAGAGCCGAGCCAATATCTCCCTGGCAGGGATGCAGGTGGCCACGTCCCCTCTGTCTGACCATTGCCATTGCAGGAGAGAAGGGTTCACTGGAATCGAGTGCCCTGGCTCAGACAAGAGACACAGGGAGGTTTTACTGTTATTGGATCTGTGCAAAGGAAATTGTGGCTCTGTGTGAAATTGGGGAGGGAAATGAAACGTCCACATGGTGGCCCAGTGTCTTAAGGAATGTGGGCGATGGACTCTGGCTGAGAAATGATTTAACAGGAATTTGTATCAATGTATTGCCCTGATTAAAAGCTATGGCTGTAAGGTGCCACTGTTGTTAGTACTTGAACCTGCGTGGAGACATTCGAGTGGGTGTCAAGTCCATTACCTTAACGAGGGGTAGTTGATTATTTTGTCAAGATCCAAATTTCTTGGTCAAGATCTAGTCAATGTCTAGATGACAGAGAAAATAATACACTGATGATAATAAGAAGAATATAGAAATATTTACAGTTGCTATGGGCATAACTATGATGATTGTTTCATGTTTCACTCTTTATATCTGACACCACCATCACCTTTCCCTTTAGCCTTGTAGTTTATCAAGGGTAAAACTAAACATCTCTTCAGATACAAGGGAGTGTTTGTGTTTGTGTTCATTCCTGTGAGTTACACAGGGGCTTGATGTAGCTGCTTTCAATCCTCCGGCTCTGCCCTGATAAGTAACGTTTCACGGTGTCACTGAACTGAAGGAGGGAGATCATTTTTTGACAGATTATGCCTCCTCTTAAAGGTGTTTGTCTGGCTGGCAGCCCTGGTTCCCAGGTCTCTCCTGAGGGAAGAAAGTTTCTGTGCAAAATACTAAAACTTTTAACAGAGAGGAGGGAAAAGCGATGGCCACATGATGGGGCCAGTATGTACCACAACATGATTATTTTATGTGGGATGACTCTGAAGATTGACTGATCTCCACTTCCTTGGATTTGAAGAGATGTTTAGTTTCGTACTTGAGAACCTGTAAGGCTGAAGCAATTTTACGGATGATGACACTATGATCGCAGGGTTATTCAATGTTGTAGAAATCATTAAAAACACTTAGTTTCAACTTGAGCTGCCTGTTATTAAAGGCTGGTTTCCCCACGTCAGTTCCATAAGCTCTGCTAGAAAGGCCCTGGGTTCTCTCCTGCCTTGGTGGTAACTAAAGGCAATCGTCCCCTGCTGCCCTTGGCTTCAGGCTGATTTTTCTGGGGAGGGGATGTGGAATTGGTTTGTTTGCTATTGAGAGGGAGCCGGGCCAGTTCTCAGGGAACGAGAACTCCTAGCATCTTCCCAGCCCAACCCAGGCTGCTGCCCTGTCCCAGCCTCTGTTCCCCTGGGAGCCCTGCTTGTTTGACTCTAGAGCAGGCTGGGAGTAGCAGCTGGGGCAGAGGACAGCCTGGGCTGGGCAGATGCTAGGAGCAGAGCACCAGAGGCCTCTACTGGCTCCCTCCTCCCCACCCACACCCTGGGACAGCAGCCTGGAGCCAAGGACAGTGTCCAGTGGGGGGTTCTCTTTTTCCTCTTCCTGGGGTGAGCAGGGACCCGGGGGTGTTTCTTGCAGGGCGGTTGGAACTGAATTGGGGAACAGGCTTTTAATAACAGGCAGCTCAAGTTCAGACTAATTTTGTTACAATTTTCTTTGTAATGTAAAATAATTCAAAAGTAAATGGGCAGGAATGATTGGAACTCTTTTCTCCCTGTCGTACAAAGAAATGGCTTTTTGGCTTTTCATGATACATGAGTCAGGTTCGTTCACTGTGCAGAATCAATGTGCACAGAAGCCTGTTGTGTTTCATTTCTTTAGTTCTGCTGCCATCATGTGGCCATTTCCTTCCCCTCCTTTCTGTCCAAAGTGAAGAGCCCAGTTCCTGCAGGGAGAGAAGGATATCTTTCTTCTTTCCTTCCTCAAAAGCCCCCTTCCTTGGAAAGCCCTTTCCTGGGTCTGAGTGGGGAACAGCCATTCCTGAGGATTAATTTCACACCATATTTGGGGTTGATATATAGATTTTACAGCCAGACTAGATCACTAGGTATCTCTGCTCTGACCTGATTCAGAACAGAGTCCAGAGAATTTTACCCAGTGACTCCTACACCCACCCCAAGATCTTCTGGCTGAGCGAGGAGAGCTCATTCAGAAAGTCATCGTGTTTGGATGTGAAGGTGGGAAATGATGGGAAAATTGGTCCCTCTTTCAAGTTTCAATGTTGTAACTTCTACATCTAGATCGGGGGGCCAACCTCAGCCTGAGAAGGAGCCAGAATTTCCCAATGTAACCGCCAAATGTGCACCTTTGTATGCAACTACTGAGTCAATTGTGAACCTTCCCATCATTATCCCTCTGAAATAATGATGTGATGGATACTTGGCTGTATATCCCAGTGTGCCCTGCACGTCTACAAGCTGCATTAGCCAATCCAACCATTCGGCACTTGCAGATGGGCACCTCTGTACTGTGCCTGAGTCTTGTACAGCTATGAAAGGCTGGTAGATGCCAATATTTCCCTGTCTTTTTAACCTGCACTAATACCAGGCCAGGCCAGGGCTGGGAAGAGAGACAGAGCAGCAGGTTTCCCATATTGTATCCATTTCCCTTTTTCTTGACCAGTTTCTCCTCTGCATAACTTGTACTTTCTTTATTGTGAGCCTGGCTAACTCAGCTGGTAGAGTGTCAGACTTTTAATCTGATGGTCCAGGGTTCAAGTCCCTGGTGAGGTAATAAACTACTCACTATATCTTTAAACATTGTTCTTCTGATGTCCTCTTTGGTGTTACTTTTTCTCTTCAAGACTGTGCCTTTCCTAAGAAGGGCCTTTGTGTGTGTGGGTTTGAAGGGGCAACTTCCTAACATCCTCACTGTCCTTGCAGCCTGGAGGAGTAAAGGCCTCTGGGCACACAGCATGTTCCTCCCCTGCATGCACACGCACACACAGAAAACAAAACAGAATATCTCTAAGGAATTAGAATCACCTGCGGCCTTCCTCTATCCTGCTGGATCCCCAAATGATGATGCTCTTCAGCCTAAACCCATGTCCCCTCCTGTCCCAGTGACCCTCAGTCCCAATCCACTGCCCCTCCTATGCACACTGCTCCTCACTCCCAACCAGAGCCTACTCCTCTTCACCCTTCTCCTCTATCCCAACCCACAGCCCCCTCCTATTTCCAGTGCCCCTCAATCCCAATGCACAGGCCCCTCCTATAACCAGTGCCCCTCAATCCCAAACCACGGCTCCCTCCTTCCCTCCAGCAGCAGGTGCTTCAGACTCCCTCAGGAAGATTTTCTTGCAAGGTTTCATGTATGAGTCTGCATGTGGATTTTACAGTGCATTGGAAATATGTTGCATTGCTTGCCAAAATGATCACTTTTGGCTCATGTTGGATTCCCAGTCTCCTTGTTATTGGGACAGGAGAAAGAAAGATTTGTTATCCTTGTTGTGTGAATCAAGGGCAGCACAGCTGTGCTTGGCAGACCCCGATTGAGGGACTCACCCTCAATTCAATAGCACTTTTTAGGCAGGGGACAAGGGTTCCAGGACCAAGTGGGCTGGGGTCCCAATACTAAAATTTAGGTGTTAAATCAACTTTAGGACAGGGTGGCAGTGGAGGGATGAGTGAGTTCCTAGACAAGACGGTGATGTACAGTGCCTTCTTATTTTCCCTCTTTTCCACCCAGGATGGCAGGTGAACTCTACAGAGGCACCTCTGGGCTTGCACTGACTAAGGACAACAGCTGTGAGTGGAGTAACGTGGGGGCTCATATTTAAGGACTTTTGGTTGCTGGACTTACAAACCGTAGGGATAAGGACACTGCCCAGCTTATTTGGGTGTGGGTCTTTTCCTCGTGGTTTATGTTTATGTGTTGGGGCTGCTGACATGACTTCTGCTAACCCTGGGCTTACATTGCAATGTAGACATATCCTAAGAGGGCATCTATACTGTGATAAAATCCCGCTTACCTGGATGATCTGATTTGGGCTCCTGGGGATCAGACTGGAGCCCAGGCTTGGAAACCCTCACTCCTTGTGGGGTCTCAGAGCCTGGGCTGAAGCTCAAGTGTCTACACTGTAATTTTATAACCCTGCAGCACAAGCCCCACAAGCCTGAATCAACTGACTCAGGGTTTGAGAATAGTGACTTGGGTGTGTTAATGGCAGTGTAGACATAATGCTCAGCTATGTCCACACTGCAATGAAACACCCAAGGCTGTCCTGTGCCAGCTCAGGCTCCTGAGGGTTTTGGCCGTGGGGTGGTAAATTTGCACTGTAGACATCTCATCTCAAGCTCAATATCGGGCTCTGGGAGCCCTCAAGGTTGGGAGGGAGTTTAGCAAGCAAAAAAGGTAAAATGGCAGTGGAGTAATACGCTGGACTCAGTGCCATTTCTCCATTGTCTATCTGCTTTGGGGCAGGGACAATAACACGTCCTGCTGCATTCGTTATTTCAAAGGGTGGTTTAGGATTTTCATTCTCACACACGGTGCATGAAGCAGGGCTCAACCCTTGGTGCAAACTAAATGAGCTGCTCACAGATTCTGACAGCCACAATGAGCAATTGGTGTGAGAGCCCAGACCTGCCCCTGTCCCAGAGGGAGGGGCTCATCTATGACAGGCTGGACCACTGACCTATCAGCTCTTAACTCCCAAACTTTCAGTAATTCTGTTATCAGTGCCTGTGAGTATAATTAAAACTGCCATACTGGGCTGGACCAAAGGCCCATCAAGCTCTGTGTTTTGTCCATTGGCAGTAGCCAATAACAGGTGTCTCAAGAGTTAATCAACAAGGCACCACTGGGAGTTGAACCCAGGATCTCCTGCTTACAAGACAGGGGCGTTAATCAGCTAAGCCATGGTGCCCACCTGTGATTGAAGCACACTGTCTGCCCACACCTGTCTCCCTGCCATCCCCACTGGGGCCTGACAAGCTTTGCTTGTGTTTGGATTCTCCAAAGCAGAGAAGCAGGTGAGCTTTTCCTTGCAAGCTCTGTGTGTGTGTGTGTGATTCTTTGGCCAGGTCTGCACTACAAAGTTATTTCAGCATCATTATATTGCTCAGGTGTGTGAAAAACACACAACGCTCCCGTGGTCAGCAGCTTTTGGCTGGTGCACACACTGCAATGCCATGTCTGGCAACAAAACTGCCCTGTTTTGGTGACAAAATAAAACCACCTCGATGAGAGGCCTAGAGCTTTGTGCAGCAAACTTAAAGTGACAAATTGTCAGTGTAAATGCTGCTGTTCATTATATCACCATAACTGGCCTCCACCAGTATCCCATAATGCCCAATGTGAACTCACCTGCCCTGCATTCCTGCTACAGAGGCTGGGCCCCTCCCCTTTCATAGTTCCAGAAAGTTCTGAGAGCTGAGCTGCTATCTGCCCTGGGATTAGGTTGATATACTGCATTGCCAGCCTAAGTAACGTAATTACACCAACCTAATTTTGTAGTGTAGATCTGTCCAAAGAATCACACACACATCTTGGGAGCAAAACTTCACCTGCTCTTCTGCTTTACAGAAGCCAAACACGAGCAACATTTGTCAGGACCCAGTGGGGATTGGCAGACAGTCAGGTGTGGGCAGACACGGTGCTTTAAGTAACAGCAGGTACCATGGCTTAGGTGGTTAAAGTACCTGTTTTGTAAAGAGGAGATCCTGGATTCAACTCCCAGTGGTGCCTTGGGGAGTGGCTTTTGGGGCACCTGGCATTGGCTACTGATAGAAGACAAGATTCAGAACTAGATGGACCTATGGTTTAAATTACACGCACAGGCACTGATAATAGAGTTACTAAAAGTTTGGGTGTTAAGAGCTGATAGGTCAGTGGTCCACTCCCCTCAATGTGGTTTTACTATTTCCACTTGCTAAACTCCCTCCAAACCTCTATAAAATTACAGTGCAGACATATGGGCTTGAGCCCAACCTCTGAGGCCCCACGAGGGGTGGCAGTTTTTGAACCCAGGCTTCAGTGTGAACACAAATATCTGCACCCCAGTTTTTAGCCCCTCAGCTTTACGTCCATGAGCCCAAGTCAGATGAGCCAGGCCAGCCCTGCTGCCATCTTTATCCCAGGAGAGATGGACTCTAAGGGTACGTCTCCATTGCAATGGAAGCCCAGGTGTGGCACGCTGTGCTCAAAGCAGCATCCTGGAAGCCTCATATTCACCACTCTCATATAATGATCATATGGTTTGTACAAGTCTACCTTGTGGGGATGGACACTGCTTGATTCACATCCTAGCAAAGGAGCTTCCTAACAAGCTGGAAGAAACTATGAAAGAAGGGTAGAGACACCATGACTTGGCCTCTCTCCCCCATAACTCAACAGCTGGAAACACAGCTGGAGGACAAAGACTGAGCTGAACTGATTCAGAAATCAGAAGAGAATACTAATAATACATTCAAACCAAATTCCTCAACCAGACTAGTATTGGTTTCTCAGCAGGATTCCTGGGCCCAGCCTTGTTGAGGTTACGAGGACTCTGCCACACATGAGAGTAGAAAGAGCGTCCTTGGGGTCAGGCAGGCCTCTGGTAAGGGGGTGGGGACTCAGATCCTTTCTCTTGCCAATTGCACCAGGGTCATGTATAAACCAGGGAAGTTCCCCACAACAGCCAGACCAGAACCCCCTGTACATTTCCCTCTGTACTCATTGCTTCTCTGTCTCTCTTCCCCTCATCTCTGCTGGTCTCCCTCTGAGCTTTCTCAGCACCTGGCCCCACAGCACTTCCTGCCAGCCAGAGACTGCATGTTCCAGGCCTGTTCCTGTGGATGTGGCCTTTTTCCTGATTCCTGAGGAAAGGAACCTTTCCAGGAAATGGCCATGGATTCTGAGAATCCGCATGTGGCTGGTGGACAACACCAGGAGTCATTTGGCTCCTGACACACAAGGCAACTTAAAAGCTGAGTGCCCAGACAAGGGCTTGAATCCTGGACCTTCAGTTTAAGAGCATGATGCTTTACCAGCTGAGGTACCTGGGCTTGTTGAGACCATCTTCACCATTCACCACAAGAGCGAGTAGGTAGGCAAAAGAGAGGCAAAAAAAGTCCTAGGAACCTCTCCTGTGGCCTAATGGATAAGGTATCTGAGTGTGGATCGGAAGATTGAGGGTTTAAGTCCCTTGGTGGTTGTGTTTCTGCAGTTTTACCATTGTGCTGAAAGTCCTGCTCCCTTCAGGGCTGGAACCTCTTCTTGGCTGCTCAGGCCAATGCTCTGGCTTCAGCTAGAGCCCTGGGAAGGAGTTGGGGGATGGGTGTCACAAAGGCTGGGGCAGAAGTCCCAGGTGCTTCTGGTCTAGCCTTTGCCATTCCTGACTTGCCAAAGAAAATGGGCGGCTGCCCAGGCTAGTGTGTAGAGCAGTTTCCCTCTTCCAAATGTGCGCCAGTCCCTGTGTTTGAGGGGGTTTGCTACATAGCACCTTCGGAGCCTGGGTGTTTCTCTGCTTCTCCGCAGCTGGGAAAAAGCCTCTTGGGGAAAAATCTCCTGCCCCACTGCAAAAGTGAGCACCTTGAGTGGGACCAGTCAGAGGACCCACCATGGGGGCTGGCCCTGCTTTCCTACCATCTTGTGATGTTGACCACAGAGCATCAGCAGCCGCCCCGCATGCTGGTGACCTTCAGTGGGTGTTTGGCATGGCAGGGAGCAGGCTGGCTGAGTGTTTTTGTGCCTGTCTTAAGGCCACACATAGGCATGGTCCTGCCCTCCTCTAGCCCTGACCTCAGTTGCTCTGTGGCATTTAAGCCTTCCCTTGGAGCCGTAAGCACCAGCTGCCTCTGCTCTAGGTGCCCAGAGGAGAAGAGGTGTGTAGGGTCACTTTTACAGATGCCCCTTCCTGGTACTGCCATTGCTCAGCTGCATAGAGGAGTTTTCATCCCCAGTCCCTGCCTAGCAGCCCTCTGGCACCATTCCTGAGGGCTGCCCTGCTTCACTTTCTTCCTACCATGTTGTGAAAGACAGTTCTCATTATTAAAGGTCAGGTGGGCCAACTAGGGGCAGAAGCTCATTCTATGTTTTCCTACTGCAGAGCCCAAGATCAGTAACTTATCTTGGGTGCAAGCACTGCTGTGCTCCCAGAAAACAAGGCACCCCTGCACAAAGAAGAATGAAAGGGTCTGCCAAAGCATAGGATTGAACCAGGGACCTTTAGATCTTCAGTCTAACGCTCTCCCAACTGAGCTACTTTAGCAGATGCAGGACAGCATTTTGGCCTGTTGCTTCTCTGTCTGGGATGTTTTTGTCAGCAGCTGCACACAAAAAGAAGAGGAAAACAAACGGCTGCTTCATACCCCCACCAGAGGAACCCGGCACCGTTAGCTGTGGTGAGTAAGAAGTGGCTGTTCCCGAGCAGCTGGAACAGCAGCTGCCGCCTCCCCCTCGGCTCCAGGCTGTGGGAAATGCTCATTGCCTGGCTCCATGGGCGGATGCTGCTCCGTGCTCTGGAGAGCGTCTGTATTGCTCTGTCAACCCCCCATCTTCATTGAGCCAGTCTGGTAAGTGCCCCCTCCAGCCTGGCAGCTGAGAGTCTGTGCAGACATCAACCCCCTGGCCAGCCCCACAGGCAGCAGCAGCGCCAGCCCCACCCCCCAGCACCACAGGGGCATTAAATGCACTTCCTGTGGGGAAATGGCTCCTTGGTGTCCAGCTGCTAGAGTGAGAGTCAGGAGAGAGCAGTGTCTGGCTCACCGTGGGGGAGAGAAGAAACCTGATGAGTGTGGATCTCCCTCTGTCTCCCTCGCAATGCTGGTCAGTTGTATTGTCACTGTCATAGTCAGCGTTTTCCTTCAGGGCCAGTCCTAGAGGGGTCTGGGATCAAGGACAAATCCCCCCTCTCGTCCCCAGGCCCCGCCCCCACCCCTTCCCCCAAGTCCCCACCCCTGTCCCATCTCTTCCCATCCTGCAACTTCCTGCCCCATTCCTCAACCACCCCCAACTCTTCCCATCCCTGCTCCTCCCCCTCCCCACCCAGTGCCTCCTGAACCCCACTGAACAGCTGATCACTGGCAAGTGGGAGGTGCTGAAGGGGAAGAGGAGGAGCTTGTCAGCAAGGCCTGTAGTGGGCAGGGGAGGAGCTGGCTGCCAGTGGGTGCTGAACACCTATTTTTTCTCTGTTGGTTCTGCAGCCCGCAGCTCCCATGGAGTTGCTGACTTGGCTCCTTTTGCACTCTAGAGAGAGGAGCAGAACCAGGGTTATGGCTGATCTATGGGGCACCAGGTGAGTGGCAGAGACTTCAGGTGCTGAGAATTTGCCTGACCCCTCAGTGACACAGTGTGAGGTGGTGCCCCCGGGATCTCTATGAAAGGAGCAGAACAGGATTTACTTGGGGTGGGGAGAGAACTGAGAGTGCCTCAGGGGGTTGTACTGAGGTGTTGCCCGGGTGAGAGACTGGCCAAAACACAGTCCTCGCTGTGAGCAGGATTCAAACCTGCACAGAGGAAACCTATTGCTTTCCACTCCCACATCTTAACCACTCAGCCATCAGTGAAACAAATCCCCCAATGCCAGAGAAACTGGTAAAGAATCACAATGACCAGGTGTGAAGTCATCTGAACTACAGAATTCCCACCACAAACCTGGCTCCCAAAGCACGGGGGGGATTTGGGGTTTGTTCTCTTTGCTTAGCCATGTGCAGTCGCACAGAGAGCGCATTTAAAAGTCTCCCCTCCCACAGAGCAGGAATGGGAAATGATTCTCAACTTGAAGCTGATGTAGGGTGACCAGACGTCCCGATTTTATCGGTACTGTCCTGATATTTGCTTGTTTGTTCCGTGTCCCGACTGATGTTTGGTTGGGACCCTGGACAAACAAATAACTTTGTCCTCTTCTTCAGCACACAGGCATAGTCTGGAGGGATACTTACGCCCCCCGCAACTCTGCCCCCTCATTCCCCCATTGGATCCCTCCCTAAATCCCGGCCCTGCCCCTGCCCCTGCCCCCAGCCCCACCCCCTCACTGCCCCATTGGATCCCTCCCCAAATCCTCGCCCTGGCCCTGCCTCTTCCGCAAGCACGCGGCATTCTTCCTTCCTCCCAGGTTTGCACACGGGCCATGGCCATGGCCAGGAGTGCAGCGCAGAAGCTGCTCCAGCCCTGCAGCCTGCGGGGCAGCGCAGTGGGGCTGGGGGCAGCACGGAGCAGGCAGGGCCCAGGTGGGCGGGTGGTGGAGACACACGTGGGGCGGACACACTCCTGCTGGGAGCTGCCTGGTTCACCTCTTGCCCGAGAGCTGCAGGAGGGGCCCGGATCATGGCTCGGCTGCAGAGCTTGGAGCCCAGGCTGGGCCCAAGAGCGAGGGGATGGGGGAGCTGGGGATGTAGCCGGGGTTGGAGCCGAGAGTTGGTTGGAGATGGGACTGTGCCACTGCCGCTTGGCGGCGGGGGGGCCCTCCAGCTTTTTTTTGCTCCACCCCCCGCGTCCCAATATTTCATCTTTGACATCTGGTCACCCTAGCCTGATATGAAGGAGGATGTCTGGACCAAGGGGCCAGGAACTGGCCTTTGTTGGAGAAACCACTGTCAAGTTTTAGCCAATTAGGACAAGTCAGCAAATAAGAACAACCTCAGGTATCAGTAACTGCTACAGGTTGCAAATTCCTACATGCAGCAGTTTCTGGCACTACACCTGCACAGCTCTGCTCCCCGGCTCTTCTCGGGCTCCTGCTCTCTCCTTAGCTCTGCCCCACTCTCGCCCAGGCAGTTCCAGCTCACATGGAGGATGGGACCCCCTGGCCTGGTGACTCTCTCATTACACTGCCTGGCCTGTCAGTGCAGCTAACTTGGAGCTTTGGCATCTCCCCATTGTCCCTGGGGACTGTCAGTCTCAGGGTCCTGATTTCCCATTGATCCTTCCCCCTTCTATTGGTGCTGGGAACTAGCCAACCAACCCCCCCCCACACACACACACTAAGTTTTAGTAAAGGGCCAAGAGCCCCCTTACACAAGCCAGCCCCATGAGGGTCATCGATGTGCAGAGAAGGCAGCACAAGCTGGTCCCATGGTGTAATGGGCAGCACTCAGGACTCTGAATCTTGTAATCTGAGTTCAAATCTCAGTGGGCCCTTGTGTTGGCTTGTGGTCATAGGCAGTAGGTTATATACATGTGTGGTGCTCGGGCTCCAGGAATATTCAGAGCTGGGGGCCCTGCTCCAGCAATATTTGGAGCTGGGTCTCAGCCCCTGCCTGACAAAGAGCAGTGTGTGTCTGCCTCCTCCTGCTGTTGGAGTAGAGGGATTCTGGGCAGAACTGCCCCAGGGTCCTAGTGCCTGCCCACCACTAATGGCAAGGCAGGCTGCCCTGAGCCGCTACACAGGTGTTTGTTGTAGCTGCTTTTAATCCTCCGGCTCTGCCCTGATAAGTAACATTTCAAGGTGTCACTGAACTGAAGGAGGGAGATCACTTTTTGACAGATTACGCCTCCTCTTAAAGGTGTTTGTCTGGCTGGCAGCCCTGGTTCCCAGGTCTCTCCTGAGGGAAGAAAGTTTCTGTGCAAAATACTAAAACTTTTAATAGAGAGGAGGGAAAAGCGATGGCCACATGATGGGGCCAGTATGTACCACAACATGGTTCTTTTATGTGGGATGACTCTGAACATTGACTGATCTTCACTCCCTTGCATTTGAAGAGATGTTTATTTGTGCACTTGGGAACCTATAAAGCTGAAGCAATTTTATGGGTGGTGACACTACGATTGAAGGGTTTTTTAATGTTGTAGAAATTGTTAAAAACACTAAGCTTAAACTGGAACTGCCTGTTATTAAAGGCTGGTTTCCCCATATGGTCAGTTCCATAAGCTCTGCTAGAAACACCCTGGGTTCTCTCCTGCCTCGGTGGGAACTAGAGGGAATCGTCCCCTGCTGCCCTTGGCTCTAGGCTGATTTTTCTGGGGAGGGGACGTGGAATTGATTTGTTTGCTGTTGAGAAGGGAGCTGGACCAGTTCTCAGGGAACGAGAACTCCCAGCATCTTCCCAGACCAACCCAGGCTGCTGCCTTGTCCCAGCCTCTGTTGCCCTGGGGGCCCTGCATGTTTGACTCTAGAGCAGGCCGGGAGCAGCAGCTGAGGCAGAGGACAGCCTGGGGGGGGGCACATAAGAAGGAGTTTAGCGAGCAAAAAAGGTAAAATGGCAGTGGAGTATTACCTTGGACTTGACGGCATTTCTCCATTGGTCTGTCTGCTTTGGGGCACGGACAATAACACGTCCTGCTGCATTCATTATTTCAAAATGCAGTTTAGGATTTTCATTCTCACACATGGTGCGCAAAGCAAGACTCAATCTTTGGCGTAAACTAAACAAGCTGCTCACAGATTCTGGCAGCCACAATGAGTGTTTGGGTGAGAGCTCAGACCTGCCCCTGTCCCAGAGGGAGGGGGTCATCTGTGTGGGGACTGGATCACTGATCTACCCCCTCCTAACTCACAAACTTTCAGTAACTCTATTACCAGTGCCTGTGAGTGTTATTTAAACCATAAGAATAAACCCTACTGGGCTAGACCAAAGGCCCATCTAGCTCTGAATCTTGTCTTCTGACAGTAGCCAATAGCAGGTGCCCCAACAACCAGTCAACAAGGCACCACAGTGAGTTGAACGCAGGATCTCCTGTTTACTGAGCAGGTGCTTTAACCAGCGAAGCCATGGTGCCTGCTGTTATTTAAAGCAGCCTATCTGCCCACACCTGACTGTCTGCCAACCCCCACAGGGGCTGGACAAGCTTTGCTTGTGTTTGGATTCTGTAAAGCAGAGGAGCAGGTGACGTTTTACTCCCAAGGTTTGTGTGAGTGATTCTTTGGACAGGTCTATGCTACAAAATTTGATGGGTGTAACTACATTACACAGGGGTGTAAAAAATTCACACACACCCCGAGCAATGCAGTTATATCGACTGTATCCTGATGCAGATAGCGCTGTGTGAACAGGAGGGCTTCTCCCAGCAACACAGCTTGGGGAGGGGCTTGGTTAGTGAATACCCAGAGAGGTGGCCCATGACTCTTGCATGTGGGGAGGCTGGACGTGAGCGCTGGAAGCTCCCTAGAAGCTAGTCTGCCTCTTGCTTGCTCCTCTCCTCCCCTGAGGCCTCCTGCCTGCTGCTCGTGCCTCTACACCCTCTGCCCCAAAGTCTGCCCACCACCCGCACCTCTTTGTCCCCTGTCCTGTCCACCACCCACACCTCTTTGTCCCCTGTCCTGTCCACCACCCACACCTCTCTGCCCCTCCCCTGAGACCTGCTCCACCCATCATCCACACCTCTTTGTCCCGTCCTGTCCTCCACCCACACCTCTCTGCCCCTCCTGTGACACCCATCCTTCCTGCCACTCACACCTCTCTGCCCCTCCCCTGAGACCTGCACTGTCCACTACTCGCACCTCTCTGCCCCTCCCATGACACCCGTCCTGCCTGCCACCCACACCTCTCTGCCCCTCCCCTGACACCTGCTCTGCCCACCACCCACACCTCTTTGTCCCCTGTCCTGCTCACCACCCACACCTCTCTGCCCCTCCTGTGCACCCATCCTGCCGGCCACCCATGCCTCTCTGCCCCTCACCTGAGACCTGATCTGCCTACTACTCGCACCTCTCTTCCCCTCCCCTCACCTGCACTGCCCACCACCCACAGCTCTCTGCACCTCCCCAACCCAGCCCAACCCACCGCTTGCACCTCTCTGCCCCTCCCCTGAGACCCATGGTGCCCACTTCTTTCTTCATGCTGCTGTTTTTATTCCATGAAACATCAATGATGGAATAAAAAGCTGAGTTTACTCCAGGGTGAGGAAAGAAAGGAGCCACCAACCCCCTGGCAAAGCTCAGTGCCTCAGAGAAAACCTGCCCCCTGCTATCGCAATCACTGATGTGGTGGGGATATGACGGGAAAGGGACTGTCTGAATTAAGGCAGGCCCCAGGGGATGGGGGGATCAGGGGGGGAGCACTGGGGGCGGGCAGAGAAGTGACTCTTCTCAAGTAGCCCCTCCTCAGCCCATCTCTGCCCCCCTGTGTCTGTGGCTCCCAGTGCTGCTGGCCTCACTGACATCTCTCCCCCCACCGCCCCGGCTCTGGCTCCCCTCAGGAGCAGCCGATCCAGCTCCAGGAGAGCACAAGCCCCCTGGGAACGGGACAGGGGTCAAGTGTCCCAGCCAGAGCGGGAAGGGGGCAGCCCAGGAGTTCTCAGATGGGGGATTACAGCCCCTCGTGGGAGGGGGTGAGGTTATTATGTGGGGGGTCACAAACCGCCCAGCTCTGCAGGCAGCAGAAATGAGGGTGGCAATGGAGCAAAGTCTGCTGTGAAAAGTGATATTGACAAATGTCTTCACACCCCCAGTACTGAACAGTAACTATTTTAAAAACCCTTTTCTGCTTATAACAATAATTCAATCGAAGTGTGTTCTAGGCTGAATTTAAAAGTGGTGAGAAAAGTTAAACTCATTTTAAAGAACTGGGTTATAAATTAAGCATTTAAAATAACGTTAAATGTGAAAAAACATGTTTTGAATTGATGGGTGGGGGGTTGCACTCGGCACCTTGCTTTGTGCAAGGGGTCACCAGTTCAAAAAGTTTGAGAACCACTGGGTTACACAGGGAAAGAGCAAAGAGAGACACTGAAACAGGCCTGCAGAGGAAATACCCAGGGAGAGGAGTTCCCAGCTCACAAATCTTCACCGCTCCATTTACTGCCCCATCCCTGGGCTGTATCACCAGTGCCGAGAACATCCCAGATCCCCCTCTCTGCCAAGGGGTCTTGCACAGGTAGTTCCTTCCTGCCAGGCCTCTGCCTCACTGAATAATTGCATAAATTAATGGGTGCTCCTCCCCTCCCCCTGCTTCTTTCTGTGACCCTTCTGCCAGTTGGAGTCGGCAGCAACATGGCCCACGGTTCAACATCTTGGGGATCCTTTTTAACAACACAACACAGAACCCGCTCAAGCCCCCACCCAGTAACCTGGGACAATCCCACACCACCCTGGGTGACTCTAGAGACAATACTTCCCCCCCACCAGCACCGAGGCTGAGGCTGTGTCTACACTACCAGTGCCAACAATGGGTTCCGCTCGACAACGATTCACAGCATTGTGGACTGACAAACCTCCATTTTCATCCTCTGAGTCAGGAAACTCACAAAAGCCTCTTCTTTTGTACTGGGGCAGGCAAAAATAAGGTGACACTAAATTATTCTGATTGCTAAAAGCAGGTTTAGGGGGTTGTCCCAGCCCAGACACTGCACGCACCCGAACTCCCTCCCAGGGTCTGCCCCCTGCCTCTCGTGCACCCCAACCCTCTGCTCCATCCCAGAGCCTGCACCTCATGCAGCTAAATTCCCTCCCAGAGCTTGTACCCCCTCCTGCACCCAAACTCCCTCCCAGAGCCTGCCAGTGCCCCCTTGCCCCCCAAAACCCCTGCCCCAGCCCACAGCCTGCACCTCATGCACCCAAATTCCCTCCCAGAGCCTGCCACCACCTCCGCTGCCCATCCCAGAACCTGCACCTCATGTACCCAAACTCCCTCCCAGAGCCTGCCACCGCCTCCCCTGCCCATCCCAGAACCTGCACCTCATGTACCCAAACTCCCTCCCAGACCTTAGGCGGAGGTGGGGGGAGGGGCAGGACTTGGCCCCGTTCTGGGTATTGCCAAAAGTTCTATAAACCTGGCAACCCTGAGCTGGAGCCCTAGTCCCTGCACATCTCTCGCCTTCCAGGAGGGGACTCTGTGGGGCAGGGCTCTGCTGGGGCTTTATTTCTTCCTTTAATCACCGTGGAAGGGTGAACAGGGAGAGAATTTGTTCTTCTTTTCTGTGCAGAACACACGCAGGCAGCCGGGTTATTGCCAGGGCTGTAATGAAACCCAAGCTAACAGAGGATGGTTTCGATCCATCAAGCTCTGGGTTCACTCTGCTGTGGGGGGGAGGGGGTTTCCTGCAGGATCTATTCCCAGTGCAGCTCCCAAGCTGTGCCCTGGTGAGCTGTGCCCAGGGGATTTAGACGCTTTAGAGGCAGGTGATTGACACGTGCTGGGTCCCAGCTCCAGCGCTGAACTGACACGTGCTCGCTGCATTCTCAGCCGGGGGCTCCATGGGCTGATGGTTCAGCAGCACCAGCCCCTGCCCCTGCTTTTCCCCTGGGGAGACCCAGCCCCTCTCCTGCCCCCTCTGGACTGAGGGGGGTCCTCGCTTCCCCGCATGACCCAACCCCCCTGCGAGGGGCCCGGGGGCGGGGGCAGGGCCAGGCCTGGGGAGGAGTTGCCCCTTCCTGCCTCCCCCCAGCCCCCCGCCCCTGTGTGCGGCAATAGGGCCGGGGCAGAGAGCGCAGTGCGGAGGCTGCTTCAGCCCTGCAGCCCGCGGGGCAGCGCGGCGGGGCCGGGGGCAGGGCCCGGGGGGCGGGGACACGCGTGGGGCGGACACGCTCCTACCGGGAGGGGCCGGGCCCGGCTGCTTGGTTTGCACCCTGCCGGGTGGGGGGGGGCAGCGTTCCCGAGCTCCCCGCAGCCGGAGCGGGGCTGCCTGGGGCTGCGGGGGGCGAGTAGCCCGGGCGGGGCGGGGCGGAGCAGCCTCTCCTGCGGGGCCGGGACCACGGAGCCCGGGAGCGGCTGGGCCAGGAGCTGCAGGAGGGGCCCGGAGCGCAGCTCGGCTGCAGAGCTCGGAGCCCAGGCTGGGCCCGGGAGCGAGGGGAGGGGGAGCCTGGGGGGGCTCGGGGATGTCAGAGCCAGGCTGGAGGGGGAGCGGCTGGGGATGGGGACTGTGGGGCAGCTGGGAGTTTGGGGTATGGGGGGGTCAGGGCTGGGGGGGACTGTGTGGCTGCTGGGAGTTTGGGGTGTGGGGGGGTCAGGGCTGGGGGTAGACTGTGGGGCTGCTGGGAGCGGGAGTTTGGGGTGTGCTGGGGAGATCATGGCTGGTGGTTGGGGATGTTTGGGGGGCCTCCATGTTCAGATCTGGCCTTGCGGAAGCTTTGGGGGCTGGAGCTGGGGAAAGTTGGGACTGTCTGAAGTTGGCTGCTTGGGATGTAGGTGAGACCCCAGGGAGCTGGGGGTTGGGCTGCAGCCCTGTCACCGCAGCCCGGGGCCCTGCGTTTCCTCTGGAAAAGCTGCTCCCCGTTTCACCATCTCCTTTCAGTCTGCAGTTACCTAGTTATCAAAGCCTCGTGAATGGTGTTTGGTTAGTGTCTGGGAGCCCCTCTGCTGAAGTGGAAAGCAGTGGGGGAAGAGAGGCTGCCTAGCATCCGAAAGTCAGCATCGCTGCTCGGCTGTCTGTGAGCTAAGCTCAAGAGTGAGTAGTCTTTTTTCTTTTCCAAGGCCACAATCAAGTGTCTTGATGTTTTTGGTCTTCTAGCCTCAAGATGAAAACCTTGTCTGTGTCTCTGGGACCTTGAAGTAAAAATATTATCTAAGTTATATCTGTTCTTATCAGTTTAATATGATAGGTTCTTTATTTGAAGACTGTATGTTCAATTGATTTTTGAAACAAGGGGATGGAAAAGGAGCTTCTTCTACCCACCCCATACATTGACCTGGTATTGCAGTGTCTCCAGGACCAGTACCTCTCCTCTTGCGGAGAATGGTCTGGTTAGAAAGGCAGAAAGAGTTTCACTCTAAAGGTGCTGATTTGAGAAGATTTTTTTAAAGTAGTTGAAAAATCAGGCCTCTTTAGCACTTTGGTTTCTTCATGACAACATATTGTTACAATTTCTTGGGAGTGTTTTCTAAGTTTACAGATGTGACTTTCTTTGTCTTGCTGAAGGATTGTTTTAAAAGCTGGGATTCTTCTGTTTGCTGTGAGTCTTTTCAACAACATGAGGGACGAATGCTTTCCGGACTGAGGGTCTGTTTGGGAGATGATTGGTTGGGGGGGCTTGGGGGGGAACACAGATTGGTAATATTCGAGGTCACATGTATATCAATAACTGCATGAGTTACATAGACTTCTCCCCACCCAGCCTACGTTCCATGTATCTTGACTGAGCCTGCTGCCCACCATCCCAGAGCAGAAGCCTGAAGCCCAAGCCCCACCGCACGTGGGAAGGTGGGGTACTCCCACTGGTTGCCTGCTCCTACAGTGTTTATGACTCAGGAAGGGGGTAGGGACCAGCCCCTGCAGGCAGCCCGTGGGGAAGAGCCACTGCTTTGCTGCCCCCGACTCCCCCTCAATTATAGTCCAGGAGGCTGTAGCCGCAATACAAGCCCCTGGTGGCCACATTTGAGAAATGCTGGAGCCTCACAGTAAACAAATCCTAGCAGATTTGTCACACCCTGTCCCCCACCCTTTCCCCACCCTGGGGATTTCCTGCCCTCACCCACACAGACCAACCTTCCTGGAAGTTCCCACCCCCTATGTATTTACTGCCCTTTCTCCTCGCAAAGGGAAACCGCCAGCAACTCCCTGATAATCCCTACCTCAACCGGCTCCACTGCAGCAATTTCCCTTCCCTGGCCCCTGGAAGGACGGAATGATCTGGAGCAAAACATTGATGTTGCGCTGCAGCGTGTTAGGGCAAAAAGGGCAATTGGGGACATGTCAGAACAGGAAATAATTTCACAGCACAACTCCCCCCACGATCTTTCCCTGCACACAGATGTTCTAGATGGTCCTGCATGTGACAGAAAAATTCAAATCTAGGGCTGTCAATTGATCGCAGTTAATTTACGCAATTAACTTAAAACAAATCATGATTAATCTCAGTTTTAATCGCACTGTTAAACAATAGTCCAATTGAAATTTATTTTTGATGTTTTTCTACATTTTCAAATATATTGATTTCAATTACAACATAGAATACGAAGTGTACAGTGCTCACTATAAATAGTTTTATTACAAATATTTACATTGTAAAATATAAAGTACTGTACTCTTTATCATTAAAGTGCAAGTTGCATATGTAGATTTTTTTTTGTTGCATAAGTGCACTCAAAAAGAAAACAATGTAAAACTTTAGAGTCCAGTCAGTCCTACTTCTTGTTCAGCCAATTGCTAAGACAAACAAGTTTGTTTACATTTACTGGAGATAATGCTGCCAATGTCTTATATACGTCACCTAAAAGTGAGAACAGGCTTTCTCAGGGCACTTTTGTAGCCAGCGTTGCAAGGTATTAACGTGCCAGATATGCTAATATCCATATGCCGTCATACTTCAACCACCATTCCAGAGGACATGCTTCCATGCTGATAATGCTCGTGAAAAAAATAATGCGTTAATTTGTGACTGAAGACCTTGATGAAGAACTGTATGTCTCCTGCTCCATGGTTTTATCCGCATTCTGTCATATATTTCATTTTATGGCAGTCTTGGATGATGACCCAGCACATGTTGTTCACTTTAAAAACACTTTCACTGCAAATTTGACAAAATGCAAAGAAGGTATAACAGATTTCTAGAGACAGCTACAGCGCTCGACCCAAGGTTTAAGAATCTGAAGAACCTTCCAAAATCAAAGAGGGACGAGGTGTAAAACGTGTTGTCAGAAGTCCTCAAAGAGCAACAGTCTGATGCAGACACTACAGAACCTGAACCACTAGACAGGAAAATCAATCTTTGGTTGGTGGCATCTGACTCAGATAAGGAATATGAATGTACTTTGGATCGATGTCGAGCAGTACCTGTCATCACCATGGAAGCATGTCCCTGGCCTCTGATTGCTAGAAGCTGGGAGGGGAGAACGGGCTGGATCTCTCCATGGCCGCCTGGTCTGGTCACTCCCTCTGAAGCCCATAGCCAGGGCCAGTCTTAGGGGTGGGTGCCACCAGGGAATTACCTAGGAGTACCATGGTCAAGGGTGGTGCTGTATGGTAGCAGTGAGGTGTGTGCTGCTGGTGTAAAGTCAGAAACTGCTCCCGGCTGGCAGGGGAGTGCCGCTTGGGTTGGTGTCCAGATTTCTCCCTGCTCCCTGCCAGAATAGGAACATGGAGGGAGGGAGGGGAAGAGAAGGGGGAGAGAGCGGTGATGAGCGGATATTGCTCCCCCCAGTGTTCTTCCGTGCCCCCCTAGGGGGTTTTGAGTGGGGAGCAAGGAGCGACATCAGGGCTTCCTGCATCCAGGTCACCTTCCCCACCTGGGCTTCTGCTCTCTGTCCTCCTCTTATGCAGCCCAGGTGGGGAAGGTGACCTGGAAGCAGGGAGCCCCGATGTCGCTCCTTGGTCCCCTCTCACAGCCCCCTCGTGGTGGGCGGAGGAGCAGTGCTCAGGGGCGGCGGCGAGAGCGAGCAGCAATGCCAGCTACTCCGTGCATCCAGGTCAGTTTCCCCAAGTGGGCACAAGAGGCGGTGCAGGGGTTAGGGAAAAAGGGGGCACAGTGCAGACATTAGGGGTGTAAGAGGATGCAGGGGTTAGGGGTGCAGGGTTAGGGGTTCAGGGGTTGGATGCCAGGTGGGGCAGGAGTTGGGGGGCAGGAGGGGGCACAGGGGTTAGGGGTTCAGAGGTTAGGGGGCAGGGTAAGTGGTGCAGGAGGGAGGTGCAGGGTTGGGGTGTAGGGGTGCCAGAGGTCACAGGTTTAGGGTGCAGGAGGGGACACAGGGTTAGGGGTGGGGGACGTAGGGGTGCTGGAGGGGGTGCAGGGTTAGGGATGCCAGAGGTCACAGGTTTAAGGTGCAGGAGGGGACACAGGGTTAGGGGTGAGGGACGTAGGGGTGCTGGAGGGGGTGCAGGGTTAGGGATGCCAGAGGTTGGGTATGTAGGGGTTAGGGGTGCTAGAGGGAGTGCAGGGAGGAGCACAGGGTTAGGGGTGCCAGAGGGGGGCACAGGGTTAGGGACATGGGGGAGGACGCAGGGTGAACAGTGCAGGGTTAGAAGCACAGGAAGGGTCACGGGGCTCTCCTGTGACCCAACCCCACAGGAGACTGACCCTATGTTTAAAGAACAAACCTCTATACTAAGGGCTGCAATATCCACTGGGGTGAACACAACGGCATCAGCTCCTTGCTGCCCAGCCTGTGAGAGTTCTGACTGTGCTTCTATAAAGGGAACAGTGAGCGGAAGTTAAGTTGCCTCCTGTTCTATAACTGATGGGGGGGGGGGGCAGCAGGGATTAGGGGCATGGAAAACGGGGGTGCCTGATGGGTGTTGGGCTGCAGGGTTCCCTGCTGCAGCTCTGCAGACTGGACCCTGCTCCTCCTGTGCAGGGCCAGCTCCAGCTTTTCTGCCGCCTCAAGCAGGAGGAGGAAAAAAAAAAAAAAAAGCTGTGGCTCTTCGCCGGCAGCTCAACCAACTGCTTCTTCTGCGGCAGTTCGGCGGCGAGTCCTCCCTCCCTTCCTCTTTGGTAGACATTTGGTGGCAGCTCAAAGACTAAGACAGGGAATGGGGGACCTGCCGCCGAATTTCCGCTAAAGACCCGGATGTGCTGCCCTGATACCGGACGGGCCGTCCCTTTGAATTGGCTGCTCCAAGCACCTGCTTGCTACGCTGGTGCCTGGAGCCAGCCCTGCTCCCGTGACAAGCAGGGGCTGGTGCAGAGCATGGCAGGGCAGGGAGATGACATCTCTAATAGCGGGGCCCTTTCACAGCAAGGGCAGCACTTCCCTGCAGTAGCACAGACCCACCTACTCCTCCTGTTTTCTCCTGACACCAGCACCACCCTTCCCGGCACCACCTCATGGCAGCATCTGCTTCCAGACTCGCACCAGAAATGGGAAGTCTGGGCTGGGCCTGGCAGCAGCTGTCAGGAAATGGAAGCAGGAGACACGACCACTCCCATGGTGCTGTGGGGCCCATCCTGGCTGGTGGAAGATGGAGGCAGTGGACACTACCACCCCCATGGAGCCGCAGGATTTTCAGGTGGGGTGCCCCCCCCCCCGGTTGGGCTCCAGGGGAGGTTTGGCATCTTAACGGATTGGCGGGGGGTTGCTTGGAGGAGGTTTGAAGACCAACAGTGAAGGGGAAGTTGGGCAGTTTCCAGAATACCAGGGAGACAAGGCAGGTGAGGTGATACCTGTTATTGGACCAGCTTTGGAGTCACACAGGGTTTTCTTCAGGCAGGGGAAAGGCGCTCAGAGCCTCACAGTTCAATAGAAGGTGGAACGCTCTGCCCCGAACACCAGACATTCCCCTACTTCCTGGAATGGGGGGGCTGTCCCCACTGTCCTGTAAACAGCCCCACCATGTAACCCAGAGGTGGCTGCATCTTAGCACCAAGACACCAGTGGTCACCGCTCCAGAGGAGATGGTACATACAGGCCACTGCCCTACGTGGCCACCAGTCGTCACAGACTGTGCACTGTCTTAGCTGGCCCCACATGTTACTGCCCCAAGAGGTGAGGTACACAAAGGCTACTACTCAAACTGGGCACCTGGGGTCACTGCAGCAATGGTTGGGGGGGGGGGGATACAGGCAGGGCACTGCCGCACATGGCCACCAGGTGGCACTGCTGCAATGGTGCTGGTGGGGGGGAGATGATAAACAGGCCACTGCCTGAAGTGGCCACTACCACAATGGTGTGGGGAGAGGGGGAGGGAGATACCAATAGGGCACTGCCACACCAGGGCACCCCGGGGAGGTCACTGCTCCAATTAGTAGAGATACACATCGGGTAGTGCCCCAGCTGGGGGCCCTACCCCAGAGAGAGAGGGGGCTGGGGAGAGAAGAGAAAATCAAAGGCCACTGCCTCACTTAGCCACTTAGGGTCACTACCTATATAGGGGACACACACACACACACACACACAGAGCACTGCCCCACCTGACCAGCAGTGGTCACTGCCCCAATTGGGGGATACACAGAGGGTACTGCCCCATGGGAATGCCAGGGATCAGTGCCTGCCATACCTGGCACAGGGGTAGAGGGGATAGGGTGACCAGATGTCCTGATTTTATAGGGACAGTCCTGATATTTGGGGCTTTTTCTTATGTAGGTGCCTATTATCCTCCACCCCCTCCCACTTCTTCACACTTTCTATCTGGTCACCCTGGGGCAGGGCGGGAGGGAAGGGGCTACACACAGGGCACTGCCATACTTGGCCACCAGTGCACATCCCTAGTGGGGGAGTGATACACACCAGAAGCAGGGCTCACTGCCACAAAGGGGTTGGAAGATACCCAGGGCACTGCCTGACACAGCCACCCAGGCACCCTGCCACCTTGGGGAAGGTGAGGAATACACCTTGGGCACTGACTCCTCTGGCTACCAGTGGTCACAGGCCCAATGCAGGGGTTGCGGGGAGTAAATACACACAGAGGACTGTCCCACCTGGGCAACATGAGTCACCAAGATGAGAGTGGGATACGCAGAGGGCTCTGCTCCAATGGCTGATATACATACAGGGCCCTGCCTCACCTACCCACCAGCGCTCACAGGCACAATGGCAGTGGTGGGGTCACATAGACAACTGCCCTCAGTTGCCACCAGGGGTCTCTGCAGCAATGCCAGGGGGGATACATGCCAGGCACTGCTGCCCCTCGCCACCAGGAGTCACTGCTCCTACAAGAAGGCACCTACAGGACACTCCCGTTCCTGGCCAGCAGGGGTCAGTATCGCTGGGGAGGGGCTATGGGGAAGCGGAGAAAGAGCAACTAACTGCAGTGGGGAAAATCATAATCTACCGGGGAGAAAGAACGGACTCCACTAGGACATCGCACCAGCTCCAGCCAAGCTGGATACCAGCAATTCGGGGCTGGAGCAGCTCCAGCTAGAGGCTGGGCGGAGACAGGTGACCTCGGTTTCTGCGCTGAGCAGGCTGCTTTGGGAGCGAGGAGGGACAGGGACCCCCCCGGCCAGGGTCTTGCTGCCCAAGGAGGGGGAGATCTGCGGCACTCTTTGGAGTAGCTGGTTAAGCAGCCGTGAGCCACACGCTTCTCCCTGCCTGAGCTCTCCAGGAGCACATTACGCACAGGTGTGCGCTGGATGTAGGCACCAGTGTAACAACAGGGCCAGACTCTGCTGAGTGCTGCCTGCGAAAGACAGGGGCAGAGTCAGACAGGCAGATGGGGGAAGGACATGACAGAGCCAGCGGCCATGAGCTGAACCCATCACAAGTCCAGCCTGTGACATCACCATCCGTCCCTGCAGCTCTCCATCTGTCCCGCTGTCCATCCAACCCTCAACCCCTCATCCATCCCCAATGTATGTCACACACACCCCTTCACCCATCTGCCTCACACTCATCTATTTCCTCATGCATCTTGCTGTCCCTCTGATTGTCCCTGCAGTGCCCAGCACAAGGAGGCATAATGGACCCTGAGCAAGGCTTTTGGGTGATGCAGTAATGGAGCTAGCTGGTGATAAGGGGCATCTCTAATCCCAGCCCCACTTCTCCTCTGCCCAAATCCATGACCGCGAGCCCACCCTTCTCAGTCTCAGACCTCACAGCCCTAAAGACTTGAATGGCCACTCACAGTGTGACCCAGTTACAGCAATGAGGTCTTCCTGAAGATAGGGAGTGGGAGGAGCAACCCCCTTATCCTGGCAGGCAGGAAACATCCTTCCCAGTATGGCAGAGACCCTGCCCGTGGGCAGATAGACCCAGCAGAGCCCATAGGAGACTGGGGGTGGGGGAGCAGAGGAAGAGAATGCAGGAAACTGAACATGACAGGTGTCCATGAAAGGAGAGACAGAGAGTTTGAGTGAAAGTTGGCCAACACAGAGAGAAAAACCTAGGAGGAAGAAAGAAATTCAGAACAGGGAGTCACCCTCATGGATGCAACTTTCTGCTAGTGAGCACACACCACTCCTGGCCAGAGAGATGATCTGCCCTCGCAAATGGCAACATCATCTCCCTTGAAGCACCTGGTTGTCTCCGCAATCCTTGGTGCTGTCTAGCATGTCTCCCTCCACAGAACTTACCTGGCCTCATCTTAGACTCCATCTTCATATTGCTCTTCTCCTTCCCACAGCTCCTGCTCTGCTCCTCAGACCTGTCTGTCCTCAGCTCTGCAGGCAGAGGGGAAGGGGCATGATGGGAATACACATGCCCCATTCCAGACACCACACAGCATCCACAGGGCTACCAAAACACCTCATCTTCGGCCAAAACCACACCTCACCCCGAGGGAGCAAAAAGCCTTTGTGAGCACAGCACACACAAGACAGGAAAAGATTAACACCCACACCCAGCCCAGTCAAAGTGGGAGGTTCCTCACCTTCCCGGCCACAGGTCCATGGGGCTCATGGATGGAGAAGTTTGGTGGGTGGTGGGGGTCCCTGAAGAACTAGCTCAGCATGTGAATGACTGGGATGTATGTGGGGGCCTGTCTGTCGGTTGGGGTGTCCAGAAGGACCTAAGGGAATAGGGGGATTAGGGATAGAGGAGAGTGGCATTGCCAAGGTGCATTGTGGGAATGTGGGATTCAGAGAGCCCAGAGCGGATGGGTGTCCGCGGTTGGACAATCCCACAGTGGTTGAAAAGGAGAACCTGGCAGGTTTGGGTGTAGCAGAGATTGAAGATGAGGAACCTCACATCCTGGGGATGGACTGTGGGAGTGGGGGGATGGGAAAGTTGGGCCTAGCAATGAGAAATGGGTTGGAGGCAATTAGGGGTGGGGCGCTGAGGACGGGGATGGGGGGGAGGAGGAGGAAGGGAGTGTGGGGTGCTGAGGACGGGAAGGAAGGTGTCAGGGGTGGGGCGAGAGGAGGAGGTCAATGTCGGGGTGCTGAGGACGGTGGGGGAGGAGGAGGTCGGGAGCGAAGGGAAAGGTCAGGTAGAGTGTACACGATGGGGGAGGGGATGCTGTGGGCTGAGGGATCCCCACAGATGGGGGTGGGGCTGGCGAGAGGGTCACGACAGATGGGGAGACACTGGGGGGCAGGTTGGGGGGGTTGAAGGGGCTGCTGGGGCCCTACAGAGGGAGAGGAGGGGGCGGTGCTGGCAGGAGAATCACAGTGGATGGAGGGACACTGGGGGGCAGGTTGGGGGAGGTTGAAGGGGCTGCTGGGGCCCTACAGAGGAAGAGGAGGGGGTGATGCTGGCAGAAGAGTCACAGTGGATGGGGGGGACACTGGGGGGCAGGTTGGGGGAGGTTGAAGGCCTCCTGCTACTTCATGGCCCTTATCTGTATAGAGCTTATCTCCTGGAATGTGTCCCATCCTTATCTTGTAGGAATGCATCCTGGGAATGCATCCACTTAGCCTGTACATTCCTAGCTGCACTCTTGCTGCCATCAGGGATCTACCACCCACACAAATCCTCCCCACAGGAAATCTCTTAGAGATCTGGCTCCTTTCTCACCAGCAGTTTGACTTGAAAGATATTTTGTTCACCCTGTCCCTCCCCCTCGCCCATCCAGATCAGTTCCCTACGTACATCCTCCAGGGCTTTAGACAGAGCAGTTTTAGATAATTCAGGCACTGGGGCTCCTCCTGCCACTTGCCCAATGCCTGTTTAATCCGTGCTCTTTAGCACCCCCTAGTGACCAGTGGCAGAAGTGCAGTGTAGCCCTGGAAAGCTGCTCACTGCACATAGGGTGCAGATAATGTGCCTGTGTGTGAATTTCTCTCTTTTTAGGAAGAACGGATATAACGGGGAGCACTCAGCTCACCTTAATTATGCCCTCCTGAGGCAACGTGGTTGTTATTTTTCAGGGCTCCTTCCTCATGTCTCTCATGTAGATTAAACAGCAAGTGGAGTTACAGGTGAGGCTGTTTTATAGATGAGTTTGGGTAACTAGCCATCCGCTTTAAAGGTCACGTGATGAAAGCGAGCACTGGGCCAAGTGAGGAACAGCAGCCGCTTCCAGAGCTGAGGAGCAGTTCACTTACTGCTGAGTTACCAGCCTTTGTGCTGGGCCAGCGGGACCCTCACGTGCCCCTGTGGCTGAGCCTCCAGCTCCTCTCACACACACGCGCGCACATACGGAGGGAGCGAGGGAGGCTATAGTGGCTTTCAGCCGGGCTGCCGCACGTGGGGCTGCTCCCAGGCAGCTCAGCCCCCCCCGTTGCCCCCCAGGCCCAGCGGGGGGGGGTGAAGCCCTTTCACTC
>NC_066637.1:24061360-24129991 GCF_025201925.1 Gopherus flavomarginatus | reverse complement strand
AAGACTCCCTCCACCAAGATTGAAGTATTTTGTCCCCAGATTGGTCCCTCTGGTCTGGTGTCAGCTGGTTCACTGACTTCTTAACCTTTTCCAGGTAAAAGAGACATTAAACCCTTAACTATCGGCTTATAACAGGAGAGAAGCCAGAGCCCTCACCCACTGGGCCCCTGCCCTGCCATTGGGAACCCTGCCCCGTCCCAGCTTGAACTGCTCGCTGCCCAGTGCCCTGCAGAGCTGGGGAGGGAACCCCGCCCTGCCCCATCAGGAATGACGCTCCCCCCCTCCCCTTCCAGAGCTGGGGATGGAAACACAGCGCCCCGCTCCAGCAGGAACGGATGCTCCCACCTCCTCTCCGAGCCGGAGGGAAGGCAGTGCTACCCTCACTGGATGGCTGCTCCCCCCCGTCCCATGGAAGAGCTGGGAGGGAAGGAAGAGCCCCACCAACGCAGAACGGCCGCTCCCAGTGGCCTCGCAGAACTGGGCAGGGACCTGCGCCCCACCCCACTTGAATGGCACTCCCCAGTCCACTGTCAGAGCAGGGAAGGAACCAGCACACCTGCCCCCGCAGGAAAGACTGCATCCCAGTCTCCTCAAGAGCTGGGGAGAGAACCCAGCGCCCTCCCAATCAGGAATCTGCTCCCAGTCCCTTCGCAGGCTGGGAGGGGACCCAGCGCCCCACCCCCCTGCAGAAATGGTGGCCCCACAGTCCCCTCGCAGAGGTGGAGAGGAAGGCAGCGCCCGCACATCGCAGAAAGGCTGCTCCCCAGTGTCCTGGAACAGCGGGGGAGGGAAGGGAGCGCCCCGTCCCTCGCAGGAATGGCCGCTCCCCAGTCCCCTCACAGAGCTGGGGACAGAACACAGAGCCAAGCCCCTGTAGAATGGATGCTCCCCAGTCCCCTGGCAGAACTGGGGAAAGAAAAAAGCACCCCACCCCCGCATGAACGTTCACTCTCCAGTGGCTTTGCAGATTAGTTTGACATGATTTGTTCTTTACAAATCCATGCTGGCTATTCCCTATCACCTTACCACTTTCCAAGTGTTTGCAGATGATTTCTTTAATTACCTGCTCTATTATCTTCCCTGGCACAGAATTAAACTAACTGGTCTGTATGTCTCCTGGGTTTGTTTTTATTTCCCTTTTTATAGATGGCCACTATATTTGCCCTTTTCCAGTCTTCTGGAATCTCCCCCAACTCCCATGATTTCCCAAAGATAATAGCTAGAGGCTCAGATACCTCCTCTATTAACTCCTTGAGTATTCTAGGATGCATTTCATCAGGCCCTGGTGACTTGCAGGCATCTAACTTTTCTAAGTGATTTTTAACTTGCTCTTTTTAATTTTATCTTCTAAACCTACCCTCTTCCCGTAAGCATTCACTATATTGGACATTCCTTCAGACTTCTCAGTGAAGACCGAAACAAGAAGTCATTAAGCATCTCTGCCATTTCCAAGTCTCCCGTTACTGTTTCTCCTCTTCACTGAGCAGTGGGCCTTCCCTGTCCTTGGTCTTCCTCTTGCTTCTAATGTATTGATAAAAAGTCTTCTTGTTTCCCTTTATTCCCATAGCTAGTTTGAGCTCATTTTGTGCCTTTGCCTTTCTAATCTTGCCTCTGCATTCCTGTGTTATTTGCCTATATTCATCCTTTGTAATCTGTCCTAGTTTCCAGTTTTTTATGACGCCTTTTTATTTTGTAGGTCACGCAAGATCTCGTGGTTAAGCCAAGGTGGTCTTTTGCCACATTTTCTATCTTTCCTAACCATCAGAATAGCTTGCTTTTGGGCCCTTAATAGCGTCCCTTTGAAAAACTGCCAACTCTCCTCAGTTGTTTTTCCCCTCATCTTGATTCCCATGGGACCTTACCTATCAGCTCTCTGAGCTTACCAAAATCCACCTTCCTGAAATCCATTGTCTCTATTTTGCTGTACTCCCTTTCTACCCTTCCTTAGAATTGCAAACTCTATGATTTCATGATCACTTTCACCCAAGCTTCCTTCTACTTTCAAATTCTCAACGAGTTCCTCCCTATTTGTTAAAATCAAGTCTAGAACAGCTTCCCCCTAGTATTTTTCAACTTTCTGAAATAAAAAGTTGTCTGCAATGCAGTCCAGGAACTTATTGGATAGTCTGTGCCCCGCGGTGTTATTTTCCCACATATATCTGGATAGTTGAAGTCCCCCATCACCACAAATTTTGGGCTTTGGATATTTTGTTAGTTGTTTGAAAAAAGCCTCATCCACCTCTTCCACCTCATTAGTGGCCTGTAGTAGACTCCAGCACGACATCACCTGCGTTTTTCCCCTTTTAGCCTAACCCAGAGACTCTCAACACTTCCATCTCCTATGTCCATCTCCACCTCAGTCCAAGTGTGTACATTTTTAATATATAAGGCAACACCTCCTCCCTTTTTCCCCTGTCTATCCTTCCTGAGCAAACTATACCCATCCACACCAACATTCCAGTGTTGTGTATTATCCCACCAAGTTTCAGTAATGCCAACAATGTCATAGTTGTATTTATTTATTAGCACTTCCAGTTCTTCTTGCTTATTACCCATACTTCTTGCATTTGTATATAGGCATCTAAGATACTGGTTTGATCTTGCCTCCCAGCTTTGCCCTGACCCTCCTTTCTCTCTGCCATTATAGCCCACGCTTCCTCCTGTTTCCGACCCATCTCCCAGGTCTTGTTCCCCACTTACCTGTGGGGTTTGCTCACCTGTCCCCGTCGAACCTAGTTTAAAGCCCTCCTTACTAGGTTAGCCAGTCTGTGCGCAAATAAGGCCTTTCCCCCCTCGAAAGGTGAAGGCCATCTCTGCCTAGCAGTCCTTCCTCGAATAGCATCCCGTGGTCGAGGAAGCCAAAGCCCTCCTGGCGACACCATCTTCACAGCCAGGCATTCACCTCCCGATGCATCTGTCTCTGCCCGGGCCCCTACCTTCGACAGGAAGAATCGAAGAGAATACCACCTGCGCTCCAAACTCCTTCACCCGTACTCCCAGAGCCCTGTAGTCACTCTTGATCTGCTCAGTGTCACACCTCACAGTATCATTTGTGCCCACATGGATGAGTAGCATGGGGTAGTAGTCCTTAATGAGCCATCAAGCAGGCTAGGCAGAACTGACACCAACTTACTGGCTTGGGTGTTCCCGGGAAGCATAGCACAAGTTTGAAATATGGGCAGCATAGAGCCAATATTCATAAAGTCAACAACAAAAATGATACACATCTAGAGATAGCATCATTATAATCAGCCAATCAGAACCTCTCCGTACACCCTTACACGACAACCTTTCTACAATATTGGGTGCAAATATATAAGTGGTTGCAACAGTGATCTATAGTTACAGAATATGTCAATAACATCACAGGAGGTGACACAGCATCAGTGAGACTGATACTGGAATTTTGCCTCCAGTTTTGGTGTCCTCATTTGAAAAGATGTTGTGAAATTGGAGTTGGGCAGCAAAGAGCCACCAAATGTTCTGAGGTCTGGAGAAAAAATGCCTTCTAGTGAGCTACTGAAAGAGCTCAACCTGTTTAGCTTATCAAAAGAAGATTGAAAGGTGACGTTCCTTAATGGAGAGAAAAGATTAGCTGTTAAAGGGCTCTTGAATCTAGCAGAGAAAAGCATAACAAGACCCAATGGCTGGAAGGTGAAAAGAGACAAATTCATATTACACTTAAGGCACAAATAGTCAACAGCGAGGATGATTCATCACAGGAACAGGTACCAAGGAAAGTGGTGGATTCGCCATCTCCTGATGTCATTCAATGAATACTAGATGCCTTTCTGGAATGTGTTTGCCCCAAAAGTAGCTATTGTGTCATACAGGAGGCCTGTGATATGCAGGGTCAGATTAGATGCTCTAATCATCTCTTCTGGCCATAAAGTTGACTAATTTCTGAAAAACGGAGTGTAGCATTGGGAGCAGCATCTGATGTTTTCCTGTCTAGCCGGCTTGCTTCCTAGAACGAATGCTCCTTGAGTGAGGTGACCACAGGGAATAGCTCAAACCTCCAAAGTGCCTGGCCAGAGGCAGGACATTGGCACAGCAAGGAGGGTGTGGCAGTGACATCACAAAGGCCTTTTGCGGACCTCAGACTATTGGTCAAAGGTGGTGGGGAGGTGGTGACCTCACAGAGAGATGCTGACATCAGCCAGGCAGAGAGGGGCGAGGGCCAGGGAAACCTCAGAGACCCCTGTGCCTTTGCTTCAGCAATTCTCCTTCTCCAGGTCTCTCTTTGAGGACTGAGAAAGTATTTGGGTTCAGGTACGTGAGCACCAGGAGGAACCTCTTTTGAGTTTTCTCCTTCCTTTTTCCTGATTTTACTAGAAAACAGCCGTCCCTGTTTAGAAGGTAAGAGCCTCCTCGAGGTTTGAAACCTGTTCAGTCTGATCCATCTGGTGACAGTTGAATTCTAGGCATGGAAAGCACGAGCTTAAGGTGGCAGAATTTTATTCTGTACCTGGGATTTTCTCCCTTAGAATCACTGGGAACATTAGGTTTGTCCTTTTTGTTTCACCTTTTCCTCCATCCATCCATCCCTCCTCTTTCTCTTCTTCTCTCTTGCTTCTGGTGTCCCCTCTGGGTGTGTGTGTGTGTGTCTGTGTGGTGTGTTGCGGGGAGTGCTCGCAGCTCCCACTATGGGAGGTCTATCCAAAAATGTGGGGCTGAAATAGTGCTCAGGCAGTGATCCCCACCAGTGACCTGGCATCCTTTGGGCTCTTTAGTGAGAACGCTCAGCCTCTCATCCTCAGTCTCTACCCTGATTGGCTGAGCTGGGGGTTATTGACAGGGAGGAGACTCAGGTCCTTGTTGTTCTCTTTGAAGACCAAGTAAATAAGTCATAACCAGTTATATGTTTGATGAATTTTGCTGCTTCTCTGCATTAATGGTCTCTGAGCAGTTCACGATTCTCTCTAATATTGCAGTTCTCCTCAAATACTTGCTGAATAATTACTGTGCACTGTTGTTGATCTGGAGCTCATCTGAGAGCACTTTACTCAGGTCATTCAATGTCTGAAATTCAAGATCCGATGGTTAGTTTGAACATCAGGGCTCTTGGGTCCTACTCCCAACTCTGCCACTGGCTGGCTGTGTGACCTAAGACAAGTCAATTCTCCTTTCTCAGCCTTAGCTTCTCCGTCTTTCAAGTAGGGATAATAATGATCTGCTCCTACCTACCTTACGGTATGTGGAGGCAGGACTGGCTCTAGGTTTTTTGCTGCCCCAAGCAAAAAAAATTTGTCTGTCCCCCATCCCCCTGCTGCCTGAGCCCTGGGTTCTCCCTGCACCCCGTACCCCCTGCCTTCACAGCTCTTGGCCTCCCCCACCCCCATCCCCCTGCTGGCCCACACCTGGCTCTACCCCCTGACCCTCACCCCCCTGCTGCCCCAGCCCTAGGCTCTACCCCTGACCCTCACCCCCCTGCCGTCCCAGCACTGGGCTCTCCTCCCCACACCTGCACCCCCTGCCAAGCAGCCCTGGGCTCTTGCACAAACACACCCCATGCTGCCCCAGCTCTGGGATCTCCCCCACCAGTGTTCCCCCACCCACACACCCCCTGCTGCCCAGTCCTGGGCTCTGCCCCTCCACCTGCACCCCCTGCCGCCCCAGCCCTGGGCTCCTCTCCCCACCTGCACCCTCCTTCTGCCCCAGCCCTGGGTCACTGGTAACTTGCTCCCGGCGGGTCATTCAGCAGGAATTTTGGATGTGCACAGAACACAGACAGGATTGGTTCCCACATGGTTACAGAGCTGCAGTAAAGTGGAACAATTTTCAGCTTGTGTGATTGGTGGATATCTGGATGCATATTGTAAGACTGTCCTCCATAAATGAGGACAAGTTGAGGTGCCTTTATTATTCTTTCTTCCACTCTTCTTTTCTATGGGAATTTGCCAGTGCAATATCACTGTCTTCCTTTTAAACAAACAAAAGGCAATGGCTGTTGAAAATAGCAATTCCAGTCCTAAAAACCTCTGGGAGCATTTCTTGCTCAATTTTATCCTACTTTTTCTACAGCAAGTTACAGTGGATCAGTATATTTGATTTGGGAGAAATGAAGTACCAGCTGCCCAACTGAGCTTGAGCACTCCTGAATTTTGAGGTGTTCAAATCTGGAAGGCAGGTGCTAGATTCCCTTTCTGAATATTAGCTACATCTGGAAAGGAAAAGTTAATTTCTGCTTCCATGGCTCAAAAGTGGAAATCCTCCTACGTGCCTGGTACTGTATCTAAAGCTGCTCAGGTCCAGTAGAGCCTCCCCTCCCTTACTTTACATTTTAATTCTATGGGACCCACATACCTCCCTTGCTAGGCTTCAGATAGAGAGGGGCACTGTCCATTTAGTTCCCCCCAATTCCTTCTTTGGGGGCTGCAAGGTGAGGTCACACCAGTGTCCCTAAGCCAGTCTGGGGATGTCTTCTGAAGGGGATATCTGGGCCAAAGCCTTCTACTCCTTGGGCACATTTGTTCCCCATTCACAGTGCCACCCGCTCTAGCAGTGAGCTCTCCATTCACAGCAAGCTGCAGCATGAGGTTTCACCTACCATACTCCCTCCCTCTCCCTTCCCTGTTGATAGCAGCCAAGGGAATGCTGGGAAATGTAGTTCTTTCCCGGCTCCAGGGCTGGCTCTATAGGCAGGGAGCTAACCAAGGAACTACAGCTCCCAAGGCTCCCTGTTGGTTCTCAGCTCCCAGGCTTCAGAGTAGCAGCCCTGTTAGTCTGTATCCGCAAAGAACAGGAGTACTTGTGGCACCTTAGAGCCTAACAAATTTATTTCAGCATGAGCTTTCCTGAGCTACAGCTCACTTCTTCGGATGCACAGAATGGAACACACAGACAGGAGATATTTATACATACAGAGAACATGAAAGGTGGAAGTATGCATACCGACAGGAAGAGTCTTATCAATTGAGATGAGCTATCATCAGCAGGAGAAAAAAAAAACTTTTGAAGTGATAATTAAGATGACCCATAGAAGGTGTGAGGAGAACTTAACATAGGGAAATAGATTCAATTAGTGTAATGACCCAACCATTCCCAGTCTCTGTTTAAGCCTGAGTTAATTGTATGTAATTTGCATATTAATTCGAGTTCAGCAGTCTCTCTTTGGAGTCTGTTTTTGAAGCTTTTTTGCTGCAAAATTGCCACCTTCAAGTCTGTCACTGAGTGGCTGAAGTGGTTCCCCTGGTTTTTGAATGTTATGTTCCTGATGTCAGATTTGTGTCCATTTATTCTTTTGCGTAGAGACTGTCCGGTTTGGCCAATGTACATGGCAGAGGGGCATTGCTGACACATGATGGCATATATCACGTTGGTAGATGTGCAGGTGAACGAGCCCCTGATGGCGTGGCTGATGTGATTAGATCCTATGATGGTGTCACTTGAATAGATATGTGAACAGAGCTGGCATTGAGCTTTGTTGCAAGGATAAGTTTCTGGGTTAGTGTTTATGTTGTATGGTGTGCGGTTGCTGGTGAGTATTTGCTTCAGCTTGGGAGGCTGTCTATAAGCGAGGGCTGGCCTATCTCCCAAGATCTGTGAGAGTGAGAGATCATCTTTCAGGATAGGTTGTAGATCTTTGATGATGCGCTGGAGAGGTTTTAGTTGGGGGCTGTAGGTGATGGCTAGTGGCGTTCTGTTATTTTCTTTGTTGGGCCTGTCCTGTAGTAGGTGGCATCTGGGTACTCTTCTGGCTCTTTCAATCTGTTTTTTCACTTCAGCAGGTGGGTATTGTAGTGTTTAAGAATGCTTGATAGAGATCTTGTAGGTGTTTCTCTCCGTCTGAGGGATTGGAGCAATACGGTTGTATCTTAGAGCTTGGCTGTAGTCAATGGATCGTGTGGTGTGTCCTGGATGGAAGCTGGAGGCATGTAGGTAAGTATAGAGGTCAGTGGGTTTCCAGTATAGGGTGGTGTTTATGTGACCATCGCTTATTAGCACAGTAGTGTCTAGGAAATGGACCGCTTGTGTGGATTGGTCTAGGCTGAGGTTGATGGTGGGATGGAAATTGTTAAAATCACGGTGGAATTCCTCGAGGGGTTCTTTCCATGAGTCCAGATGATGAAGATGTCATCAATGTAGCACAAGTAGAGTAGGGGCGTTAGGGAACGAGAGCTAAGGAGGCGTTGTTCTAAGTCAGTCATAAAGGTGTTGGCATACTGTGGGGCCATGCGGGTACCCATAGCAGTGCCGCTGACTTGAAGGTATATATTGTCCCCAAATGTGAAATAGTTGTGTGTGAGGACAAAGTCACAAAGTTCAGCCACCAGGTTAGCCATGATATTATCGGGGATACTGTTCCTGACAGCTTGTCTTTGTGTGGAATGTTGGTGTAGAGGGCTTCTACCTCCATAGTGGCCAGGATGGTGTTTTCTGGAAGATCACCGATGGATTGTAGTTTCCTCCTCAGGAAGTCAGTGGTGTCTTGAAGATAGCTAGGAGTGCTGGTAGCATAGGGCCTGAGGAGAGAGTCCACATAGCCAGACAATCCTGCTGTTAAGGTGCCAATGCTTGAGATGATGGGGCATCCAGGATTTCCAGGTTTATGGATCTTGGGTAGCAAATAGAATACACCTGGTCGGAGTTCTAGCCATGTGTCTGTACAGATCTGTTCCTGTGCTTTTTCAGGGAGTTTTTTGAGCAGATGGTGTAGTTTCTTTTGGTAACTCTCAGTGGGGGTCAGAGGGTAATGGCCTGTAGAATGTGGAGTTAGAGAGCTGCCTAGCAGCCTCTTGTTCATATTCCAACCTATTCATGGTGACGACAGCACCTCCTTTGTCAGCCTTTTTTATTATGATGTCGGCGTTGTTCTTGAGGCTGTTGATGGCATTGTGTGCAGTACGGCTTAGGTTATGAGCAGTATGTGCTGCTTTCCCACAATTTCAGCCTGTGCACATTGATGGAAGCAATCTATGTAGAAGTCCAGTCTGTTGTTTCGACCCTCAGGAGGAGTCCATGCAGAATCCTTTTTATTATAACCTTGGTAGGAAGGATTCTGTGGGTTAGGATGTTGTTCAGAGGTGTGTTGGAAGTGTTCTTTGAGTCGGAGATGACAAAAGTAGGATTCTAGGTCACTGCTCCCAGGCTGGATCCCTCTTAGCTGCTGCCCCTGCAAATGGGCTGCCCCAAGTACCTGCTTGCTTTGCTGGTGCCTAGAGCCACCCTGGGACCGACACATGTTTGTTTTCATCCTCTGAGTCAGGAAACCCACAAAGCCTCTGCTTTTTTACTGGGGCAGGCAAAAATAAGGTGACACTAAATTCTTCTGATTGCTAAAAGCAGGTTTAGGGAGTTGTGTATTTTGAAAAATAAATAAATAAATAAATATCCTTCTAACTAGCAGCATGAGATAAAAAGAGACCACAGACAAACCTTGTCAGTAAGGGCTAATGTCCTAAATGGGAAATCAGCAGCGGTTTGTAGCTGGGGGAGCGTACAGTCTGAATGTGTATGACCTGACCCCAGCCCCCACCCCCACATAGCAGTAGGGCTTGGCACTCTCTCTGCATTGATGTGGTGGCTGAGTGGTTAACCAAGCAGTGACAATTCAAGGAGGTTCCCTGAGTCGGTTTCATTCCTCAGGAGATTCTGCACAATAAAATTCTGTGCACAGTAGTTTAAAATTCTGCAAATTTTATTTGCCAATAAATAAATGTGGAGGCTCCAGCATGGCAGTGGGGAGCAGAGTCTCTTGGATGCTCAGAGGTGGGATATCACCCTGCAGCCCCCTCTCCCTTCCAGGGAAACAGACTCTGTGGCGAGGCTGCACCTCTCTGCTGCCTACTTCAGGAGCTCCCAAAAGACTCCCCAGAACTGCTCATGGGGGGTACATGACCACTCTTGTGGCTTCCCTTTGCTTCCCCATCAGAAAGCCTGAGCAGCTGGCCCCGGGTGATTGGAAAGGGCCCGGGGGTTCCTGCCACCACTACCGCAGCACAGTGGGGCTAAAGCAGATTCCTGCCCACCCTCGCTTCACACGGTGCACCACCCCCAGAAGCATCTGGCATGTCCCTGCGGCCCCTGTGGGGTGTGTCTCTTGCACGCTGCGCCTGCCCCAAGTGCCAACTCTGCCATTGGAACTGCGACAATGGGAGCTGCAGGGTTGGTGCCTGTGGGCAGTGGTGCCAGGGGACTCTCCCAGCCTCCTCCATGTAGGAATTGTGCCAAATGGGGGTGTGGGTCACTTTCAGAAGCTGCCTGAGATAGGTGCCACATCCCAACCCCCTGCTCCAGCCCAGAACCTGCACCTCATGAACCCAAAATCCCTCCTAGAGCCTGCCACTGTCCCCCTTGCACCCCAACCCCCTCCCCCAGCCCAGATTCTGCACCACACCCAAACTCCATCCCGGAGCCTACCACCGCCCCCCCTGCTTTGTTGGTGGCTTTGTTCCAGCTGCTGGGGAAATACCACAACGTTAAAGAAACCAACGGTACCAAGTCCTGCAGCGTCACCTGTGGGGTTTCCACAAGAGCATCCATGCTGAGGAGCCAGTCAGCATGTGACTGTGTGACCGGATCAAATGACAGCTGGCCGAGTTCCAGGAGATGAGGCTGCAGCTGGCCGATATGAGCAGGAGCACTGAGTGAAGGGAGAGGCAGCTCCCCTACATTTTTGTGGCCTGCAGGGAATGGAGACAAAGCAGGGGGATGCGGGGACTCAGGGCAGGACCTGCGGATCTGATAGTGCAGGACCACAGTCGCTGGAGGAGGAGAGAGAGTCCCGCAAGAGGAAGCTGCTAGTGGGAAGCAATAAGTGCAGGGTACAAACCAGCCAGCTGAGAGTCACAGGGGTCTAGAAAATGAAATGGCAGCAGGTCCCATGGTGTAATGGGCAGCACTCAGGACTTTGGATCCTGGGTTTAAATCTCAGTAGGACCTCCTGGAGCAATGCTGGTTTCCTGCAAAGCCATGGAGCTCAATGTGTTGGCTCCCCTCCCTCAGGGTGAACTAGAGTGAGTTTTTTCCCTCCTGCTGGGTGACTGATGCCCACTGGAGATAGGTCTTTGGTCCGGACGGTTCAGTGGGCTGGCTGCTATAGGTTGGGGTCCTTGAACTTAACACTCTGGCTGGAGAGCCCTGCTGTTGACCATATGGTTGTTTCTCACTGCTTCACCTGATGTCCACAACTTTGGTCCCTGCAGCTGCCACACTCTTCCTCTTGCCCATGACATTCAAAGGAAGGAGTGCCAGGGCCAGGCTTCATAGTCAAGGCTAGGCAGGAGGGAGGAAGAGTCCCAGGCTGGAGCCCAACACATCTTTCCTGCTCTGGGCACCTAGAGCAGAGGCGGCTGGTGCTGACAGCTCCAAGGGAAGGTTTATAAGCCACAGAGCAACCGAGGGCAGGGCAAGAGGAGGAGATAACCATGCCTATGCATGGCCAGCAGACAGCCACAAAGACACCCGGCCAGCCTGCTCCATGCCATGCCAAACCCCCACTGAAGGCCACACACAGACCAGCATTCGTTCTGCGGCCGGCATCACAAGGTGGTTGGAAAGCAAGAGGGGCCTCTGACCATTCCTAATGCAACCCCCTCAACCCCTAATCCATCCATGAATCAAGGAGACAAGACCCTCAGGCAGCAGAGGTGCAATGGATTAGTGCACAGGACTTATAGTAGCAGTGCTGAGGGAATGATGCTGAAGCTGTGAGTTTAAACCTCACCTAAAGCACTAGTTTTCTTTAAGCAAATGGCTTCTGCCAATCATTTTGTCCTGCAGAAAATACAATTCCAGCTCAAAAGACACCGAGGTCCCCTTGCTTTACAGAGAGCAGGGCAGATTCCACAGATCTACCAGGCTCTGCTCTCTACCAGCCACCTGTGTCAGGAGGGATCAGACAGAGCCCAGAGCGCTGCCCCTGACTCCCCCTCAGTCTTTGCTCCCCAAACCACCTGTGTGCTCACCCTCTTCGCTGTGAGACTCCAACCATGCCTGGCCTTCTATATTTTGATGTGTTTTTCGTCTGTCGTGTTGATCTGCATGTGGGTCCTGTGTGATTTTGGTGGATGCCTGGCATAGTTTTGGGTGTGTGTGTGTATGATTTTTGCATACAGATTGTTTTTTTGCTTAGTATTCTTTTGGTATGTGGTTGTTGTGCTTTCTTGTTGTGGGCTTTTGCTGTATTTTTTGGTGTGGATTTGTTCTTTCTATATTTTGTGTGGCTTTCCCTTATGTGTATATGGCTCTGTGTGCTGTGTGGGTTTGGTTTTTGTTTATGTCTGTGTGGGCCTGTGCAGTGTGTGATTTTCTCTTTCTCTCTGTGTGTGTTTGTCTCTCTGTTTGTATCTTCATGTGTATATTCACAGGAACTTTTCAGAATCTCCACAGCTTTGCCAATTTTCACCAGGAATTTTTCTCCATTAACAAATTCTCACATGTTCCCTACCAGTTTGTGACCATTGCCCCAAGGGCATGTCGGTCTCAAGGTTCTGATTTCCCATTGACCCTTCTCCCTTCTATTGGGACTGGGAACTAGCCAACCAAAAACCCCACTAAGTTTTAGTAAAGGGCCAACAGTCCCTTACACAGCCAGCCCCATGAGGGTCACCGATGGCCAGAGAAGGCAGCACAAGCTGATCCCATGGTGTAATAGGCAGCACTTGGGACTCTGAATCCTAGAGTCTGAGTTCAAATGTCAGTGGGACCTTGTGCTGGTTTGTGTAAAGCCCTGGAGCTCAAAGCGCTCAATTTCCCTGTCTCCAGTTGTTTAAGAGTGAGTCTTTTCCCTCCTGCTGGGTGACTCACACCCACTGGAGCCAGGTCTTTGGTTGAGGTGGCTGCAATGGATTGGGGTATAGAAGTGGCTACGGCTGCCTGTAGTCCTGTGGTTTGACCTGGTGGTTGGGATTCTTGCTGCTTCACCTGATTCCCACAAGTTTGGCCCTTGTGCTTGCTGCCACACTTTTCCTTTGGCCCACACGGCGCTTGAAGAAAGGAATGCCAGGGCCGGGATTAATAGTCAGGGCTTGGCAGGAGGGAAGTGGAGCCCAGCCTGGAGCCCCTCACACCTTCCCTCCTCTGGACACCTAGAGCAGAGGCTGCTGGTGCTGACAGCTTCAAGGGAAGGTTTATAAGCCACAGAGCAACTGAAGGCAGGGCAAGAGGAGGGGAGGACCATGCTTATGCATGGCCAGCATACAGCCACAAAGACCCCCAGCCAGGCTGCTTCCTGCCATGCCAAACACCCACTGAAAGCGACCCACAGACCAGCATGCAAGGGAGCTGCTGATGCTCTGTCACCAACATCAGAAGAAGCTAGGAAAGCAGGGCCAGCCCCCTGGTGTGGCCCCTGTCTGTTCCCACTCACAGTGCTCACTTTTGCCGTGGGGCAGGAGACTTTACCCCAAGAGGCTTTTCCCCAGCTGGCGAGAAGCAGAGAAACATGTAGGTTCCCAAGGCGCTATGTAGCAACCCCCTCAAGCACAGGGACAGGTGCACACTTGGAAGAGGGAAACTGCTCTACACGCCAGCCCGGGCAGCTGCCCATTTTCTTTGGCAAGTCAGGAAGGGCAGAGGCTAGACTGGAAGCACCTGGGGCTCATGCCCCAGTCTTTGTGACACTCACCCCTGAATTCCTTCCCAGGTCTCTAGCTGAAGCCAGAGCACTGGCCTGAGCGGCCAAGAAGAGGTTCCAGCCCTGAAGGGAGCAGGAATTTCAGCACGAAGGTAAAACTGCAGCAACACAACCCTGAAGTAACTTGAACTCTCAACTCCTGCTCTGAAGTCAGATGCCTTAGTCATTAGGCCACATGAGAAAAGCCCCTCCAAGCACTTCTTTAGAAAAGGCAGACACTGTGTTTCTCGGGTCTTCTACTGAGGGGGCTGAGACTCTCTGGGCACAAGAAGTAGAGTTCCCAGCAACACGTGAGAATTAATTCTATGGAGCCAGATGCAGGACTTTGGCAGGGAGGCTCAGGCATGGGGGATTGGGGTGCAGTGGATGAGCTGGCTGTCTAGGTGAGGAGATTTAGTGACCCTCAGGTGCAGGAGAGAGGAAGAGAAGGAGGATTTGGCAGTGGCCATGGAGAAGAAGAGGAGGGGTGGAGGCTCCTAGCAAGCCTGGCTAGCTCAGTCAGTAGAGCATCAGGCTCTTAATGGGAGGAGCCAGGGTTTGAGCTGCTGTCCAGGGACTCAGCTTTTAAGTTGCCTTGTGTGCCAGCAGCCAATTGATTCCTGGTGGTGCCCAGAGCCATGTGTGGGACAGAGCTGAGACTTGTGGCACCTGCTCTGCGGCAGGGATCCTGGCAGCTCAGACTCAGGGAAGGCTTCTGCACTCAGAGCCGCTGACTTTGAGAGTTCCCGGGCGGAGCTCAATGCCTGCTCCACCTCAGGCCCTGCCCCCAAACCATCAAATCTCTTCCTATTCGACCCTGCCCCACTTCTTTCTCTCCTCCATCCTCCAGCACACCCCATCAATGGCCAGCAGGAGGCGCAGAAGGAGAAGCTTGTCGGCCAGGCCTGCTAGGTGGGAGGTGCAGGGGCAGAGGTGCTGCTGGGCACCTTTTTTTTTTCTGCAGCCCTGTAGCACCCATGGAATCGCTGACTTGGCTCCTTTCGCACGCTAGAGAGAGGAGCAGAACCAGGGCTATGGCTGATCTATGGGGCACAAGGTGAGTGCCAGAGGCTTCAGGTGCTGAGAAGTGGTGTCCCAGGCATCTCTATGAAAGGAGCAGAACAGGATTTACTTGGAGTGGGGAGAGAATTGAGAGTGTCTCAGGGGTTTGTAGAGAGGTATTGCCCAGGTTAGAGAGTAGCTAAAACACAGACCTCGCTGTGAGCAGGATTTGAACCTGCGCAGGGGAACCCTATTGGATTTCAACTCCCACGCCTTAACCACTCGGCCATCACAGCTGTGAGTATAAAACTACCCCACTGCCAGAGAAACTGGTAAAGAATCACAATGCCCAGGCATGAAGTCATCTGAACTACAGAATTCCCACAGCAAACCTGGCTCCCAAAGCACAGGGGGGATTTGGGGTTTGTTCTCTTTGCTTAGCCATGTGCAGTCACACAGAGAGCGCATTTAAAAGTCTCCCCTCCCACAGAGCGGGAATGGAAATGATTCTCAACTTCAAGCTTGATGTGAATGAGTGTCTGGGCCACAGGGCCAGACACTGACCTTTGCTATAGAAACCAGTGACGCACGGAATCAGGCTAAGGAAAATGTTTCCTGGAGTCAGTAACTGGAATAGCAGCAGTATTGTGCAGAGAAATGTCTCACAAGAGGAGTCAGCGCATTGGTGGTTCAGTAGCAGAAGTCACAGATACAGCGGGGGAGGTCTGTGGATCGGGAGTGAGGGGCACTGGCAGAGCAGTGAGAGGGGAGCCCAGGGCTGGGATAACAGGGGCTGTGGGTCAGGACAAGCAGTTCTGCGCGGAGTGTTCAGAGGTGCCCTGTATCTGCCCTTTCTCTGCACCGTCCCTGCTCCCAGAATGCACCGGCCCTGGACTGAACTCTTCCCCTGCAGGCTGAGCTGGTTTCGTTTGCTGTGATCTTGTTGGATGGGGAGGGGGGGAAGTGACAGTCCCAGCCAGAGCCAACGCCCCCCTGTCACCCAGCACCCTTGGCCCCAGATCCACCCAGCCTAGTAGAGAAGTCAGCAGGGCAGGTCAGCCAGGAGCTGTGCCCTGCCAGGCGCTCAGGGGCATCTACCCTGCAGCTGGGGGATCTCCCCAGCGTGGTCCATGGGAGCTCATGCACTAATGGGCAGTGGCAGCAGCTGCGTGTGGTGGGTTGGGCTGGTGACCTGGGTCCATCTCCTGGGGTCGGCTGGGTTCATGCTCAGGTGACTGGCCCCAGCCCCCCAGCCCCGCTGCTGCTGTTAGCGCTCTAGGCTTGGGTGGAAGCTGCTGGCTGGCTGGACCCTGAGGGTGGATCCAGCACTAGGGGAAACCCTCCGACCTGGAGATTCGTTGCCGAGATTCCTGGGAGCTGCCCATCCCCATGGCTTGTGTGGCTGTCCCCTGTGGCCCAGCAATGGCTCTGGAGGGTGGCTCACGTCACCTGGGGGGAGGTGATCCAGGCAGTGGGCAGCTGGGGGTCTGACTTACTGATAAAATGGTCTCTTCACTCCATGGTGCTCGACGGCCTGGGTCCGTACCGACATCTCCCAGGAACAGATTAGGATTAGAATTTCCCTCTAAAGCGATTTCAGGGTCTGATCCTGCAAGTCCCCCATGTACCCAGTACAGGATGGCTCCAGGCACATCAGCCAATCCAGTGCTGGCGTGTACAGCAGAGAATTGGAAGCGGCAAATCGGGGGGTCATATAAAGAGACTAGAAATACATGAAGTTACTCTTGAAAGGAGAAAAGAAAAAGACGACATTCCCGAGCTGTTTAATAGGGCGAACTGCCCCTTGCAGGCTGCGAAGGGAAATCTCAGGGTTGTGTCCTGTTCCCAGGGCTGTGTCCTCAAGACAGATTTGTGGGAGAAGGAAATCACCACCGAGAGAGGAGTTGGGCTCAGTGTGGATTTTTGTGTTTTGGCAGGAAATTTAGGATCTGGGACTGAAGCCTTAAAGAGGGAGCGGGTGAAGGCTCCCCTCTGCTTTCAGGCTGAAGGAATCCTGGGTTTGGTCAGTCCATCCGGGGGTCACATCGCTCCCAGGCAAAGAGAGGAGGAGAACTCCCCCCACAATGACACATGTGGATCCTGGAGAAGAAAGAGAAAAGAGACCAGCAGCACTGAAGGTGACTGAGGAGTGGAATCCCTTGTGCATGTTACAGAGCACTTGGGCAGCTGTGGCCATTCAAACACACTGAGGGTATGGCTACACTTGACATTTCAAAACGTTGCCGCGGCAGCACTTTGAAGTGTGAGTGTGGTCGGAGCGCCAGCGCTGGGAGAGAGCTCTCCCAGCGCTGCACGTAAACCACATCCTCTACGGGTGTAGCTTGCAGCGCTGGGAGCTGTGCTCCCAGCGCTGTGGCATTGATTACACTGAGGCTTTACAGCGCTGTATCTTGCAGCGCTCAGGGGGGTGTTTTTTCACACCCCTGAGTGCGAAAGTTGCAGCGCTGTAAAGCGCCAGTGTAGCCATGGCCTGAGCTTTACTAACGAGCAAGGCCAGACTGCTGTGACTCGGAGAAGGGTTTAGGTGTCATAATGGACAAACAACTCAGAATGAAATCCCCATGCGATGCTGTGGTTGTCATTGGATGTACAGACAGGAGAACAGTGACTAGTTATAGGGCACTAGTGTTATCTCTGTACAACATTGTTCAGACCAACACTGGACTCTTGCACACAGTCGTCCTGGCCACATTTTAAGATGAAGAATGAAAAATTGGACGGGGAGCAGAGAAGAGGAAAAAAAGCGCTGAAAAGTTGTCTTCCAGTGCGAGACAAGAGCTCAGTCTGCTCAGTTTATCACAGAGAAGACCAAGAGGTCACTTGATGACAATGCGTAAATCACCTCCCAAAGAGAAAATTCTGGGTACTGAAGGGTTCTTTAACCCAGCAGCAAAAGGCAGAACAAGAACCAGTGGCTGGAAGTTAATGGCGGAGAAAGTAAAATGAGAAATAAGGGACACATTTGCAATCGGGTGATTAAACATGGAACAAAGTACCCAGGGCAATGATGGATTCTCCACCCCACATGGGAGTGGCAGGAGGGGATGGGGGACCTGAAGAAAGTGCTCACAGGTGAGATAGAAAACCATTTCTCTCCGATGCTTGGCTGGTGGCCTTGCTCTCATGCTCAGGGTCTCCCTGATCTCCATTGCTGGGGTCAGGAAGGAATTTCCCCCAGCTCACACTGGCAGGGATGTTGGAGTTTTTGTCATCCTCTGCGGCATGGGGCACAAGTCACTTGCCAGATCAGCTGGGTACATCTCACCAAATCAATTCCAGTGCAGGGGCCTCCAGTATTGGTACCCCTCTGCCTCTCCTATGCTCTGTCTGTGGCACACAACGGGATATTCTCCTAAGGCCTGCAATATTTTAGTTTAATCCCGGTTGTTGGGCTCAGTGCAGGGGTGACTTTGTGGCCTGTCACGTGTATGGGGGTTAGACAGATTATTTAGTTGTCTTGACTGGCCTTAAAATCTAGACAGGATGTTCTGGCTACAATGTTGCAGTGTCTGACCCGTGGTCTATCCAGCTCCCAGGGGCCTCGTTCCAATCGAATTCCAGGCCAGGATTCAGAGACTGGCAGCTGCAGCGCAAGGCAATGGGGGCTGGTGGGAGTCACTTTGGGCCTGTCACTAGTCACAGAAAACAGAACCTCTCCTAACATCCCGGCTGCTGCCCATCAGGACATCTGGCTGTAGAGGAGCCGGGTCAGTGACCCCCGTGGAAGGAATGAGGCGGGATGGAAACCCCCAGGATGGGGAGTTGTGTGTTTCAGCCGTGTTGGTATCACTCAAACACATGCACAGTACCCACACGCAGAGCCAGTTCATGCTGTAAAACCTCCAGACCCATGAGAGACGTGTTAATCTCAGCACAAGTTCTGCTTTAACCCATTAGAAATAACCCTGTAGTTATTGTGGAGTCTCTGTGCCAGAGGACGCCAAACCCCTGAGCTGTCAGTAGAGGGCCAGGTGTAGCGTCACTGGACACTGGCCTGGTCCACACTATACTGTTTAACCGATTTTAACAGCGTTAAATCGATTTAACGCTGCACCTGTCCACACTACACTGCTCTTTATATCGATTTAAAGGGCTCTTTAAATCGATTTCTGTACTCCTACAAAACAAGAGGAGTAACGCTAAAATCGATATTACTATATCGATTTAGGGTTAGTGTGGATGCAAATCGACGTTATTGGCCTCATTTTTTTACAGTAGCTACCCACAGTGCACCGCTCCAGAAATCGATGCTAGCCTCGGACCACGGACGCACACCACCGAATTAATGTACCTAGTGTGGACACGCACAATCGACTTTATAATATCTGTTTTATAAAATCGGTTTAAGCTAATTCGAATTTATCCTGTAGTGTAGACGTACCCACTGTCAGTGCTTCAGCAGCGAAGCCTTGTACTTGCTGACCCTGGTGGCTCAGACACATGGCTAGGGAAAGGGGAAGGTTACACACACCCCCAGCCGGAGCCCTCACCCCCTCCTGCACTCCAACCCCCTACCCAGCCTGGAGCCCCTTCCTGTGCCCCGAACCCCTCATTCCTGCCCTTCACGCCCCTTTACAGCCCTCACCCAGTCCCACCCCCCCACCCCCCATTGCGGCCCAGAGCCCCTTCCCATACCTTGAACCCCTCATTCCTGCTCTTCCACCCCCTTTACAGCCCTCACCCCCTCCTGCATCCCAACTTCCTGCCCAGCCCGGAGCCCCTTCCCGTACCCTGAACCCCTCACTCCTGACCTTCACCCCCCGTTAGAGCCCTCAGCCCCCTCCTGCACCCCAACCCCCTGCCCAGCCCAGAGCCCCTTCCCATACCCTGAACCCCTCATTTCTGTCCCTCATCCCACATTAGACCCCTCACCCCCTCCCGCATCCCCACCCCCGTCCCAGCCCGGAGCCCCTTCCCGTATCCTGAACCCCTCATTTCTGGACTTCACCCCCCATTAGAACCCCCACCCCCTACCACACCCCAACCCCCTGCCCAGCCCGGAGCCCCTTGCCATACCCTGAACCCCTCATTTCTGGCCCTCACCCTCCATTAGGACCCTCAATCCCTCCCGCACCCCACCCCCTGCCCAGCCCAGTGACAGTGAGTGAGGGTGGGAAGAGCAAGTCACCGAGGGAGGGGGAATGTAGTGAATCAGGGCGGGAGCCTCGGGGAAGAGGCGGGGCCTTGGGGAAGGGGCAGGGTTAGGCTGTTTGGTTTTGTGCGGAAAGTTGGTAACCCTACTTCAGGCCTAAAGCCTGGGGTGACCTCTCCACTCCAATCTCTAGCCAAGCAAATTGGAGCCTGCAGGTTTCCAGGCCAGGTTCACTTCGTGTCTCTCATTGGAGCTGCTCTGTACTGGCTCCCTGCCCAGCCGCTGCTGCTCCCCCAGAACCCCACCCAGACCTGCAGCCAGCTGTAAGCTCTGGGAGTCACAGCCTGTTCCACATGTGGATCTGCATCCGTTCCTGGGGATTGCCCTCCGCATCCAGCTCTCTGCAGCTCCTCGCCTGCCACGCGGCCACCACACTTCCCACAACAGCCCGGCCCTTTCCTGCCTCAGGACCATTCCCCTGACCTGGCCAGAGGAAAGGGAAGTGCAGCGGAGAAGGAAATGGTGAATTGTAGTCCCATTCTTAACAGATTTCTCACAGTCCGAAACATAGGCTGAAATACACTGCAAACAGACAAAGTTCCTCTCTGCAATATCAGATTATGAGTCCCAAGGTTTTTGGGGTCACATTGATTGCCCCCTCTTGTTTAAAGAAACAGTCTTAAAGTCTGCAGCTGCCTTTTCAGTTCCTTTCTGTACCTTTAACTGCAAACTTTATATTATATCCTTTTGGTGACACCCTGATTTCCTGTATTTTTTAACCGATTCATCTCCAAAAGATCCATGAAATGTTACCAAGAAAAAGAAAATTGAGAAAGTCAGTGTGTTTGTGAAAACGTTCATATTTTTTAAAGCTATCTCTTGGGTCAGTGAACCCTGATCCATGGACATTCGAGCCACACTGAAGACTGGGCACCTGAAGGGAACGTCCAGCTGAGAGACAAAGTTTCCTTCTTCCCCAGCAGCAGGCTCAGCAAAGCCAGCGTCACATGAGCTGGCAGGGACCATGTCCAGGACAGGTCGGTACATTTCCAAAACCTTGGAGACCATGGCCTGAGGCTCAGTAGGACTGACACTCTGTAGACCAAGTCTAGGAAAAGAAAAGGGATGGACAGTGAACAAGTCAACACAACCCACTCCTTTTCACTGGGGGTTGCAAAAATGAAAACAAAATCCTCAACATTTTAGCTTTGGGTTTAGATTTCCATTGAAAACCACAAAGGTTTCTTGAGAAATTAAAAAAATCCTTCAGCCCACGCAGCCCGAGGTGCCGGGCTCTCCGGCAGGCGGACACCTCAGCCACCTCTTGCCTCATGGCCTAGGCTTTCAATGCTCTGCTGGTTGCCTCCTCCTTTGAAGGCCCCCAGCAAAAAGAAACAAGCACATGCCTAGCAGAAGACGGTTTTGATTCATTGACTTTTGGGTTATGGACCCACCACGCTTCTGCTGTGTCACTCTGCTGGCTCTTTACTTACAGCCTCCAGCACCCACACTTGCCTTGCGAGCTCTAGCGCTGGCAGGCAGATGCGCAGGCTGCTAGGCAGCAGCCTTGGTAACAGCAGACATGTTTCTCCGTGGCGCAATGGGTCAGTGTGTTTTGCTGTTAATTGAAAGGATGGTGGTTTGAGCCCACCCAGGCATGGCGATAACCCCTAGCTCCTCAAGACCTGCTGGGAGCCTCAAAGGCCACCTCAACCCATCTCTCTTGGCCTCAGTGGTTTCAGCTCAGGCCCGAAGACTGTGCTGGATGCAACTCAGAAATCCATCTCCCAACACCCATGCTGGAGGCTCAGGATTAATCCTCAAGGCTGAACACAAAACCTTCAGCCAGGCGTGTTTTGCTCCATTCCTGCCTCCGCCCAAGCGGCAATGGAGAAATGTAGGAGAAACGCCGGCTAGAAGACACCTCCCTCTCATTTCTCTGTAGGCTGTGACATTATTAATATCAACTGGGACCATATAGATCATTGCTGCCACCACTGTTATATATTTGCAGCAAATATTGTGCAAAAGTTGTCGTGTGAGGTGTCTGTGACAAGGTTATGATTTGCTGGTTATAATTATACTAGCTGTATGTGTGTACTATTTTTCTATCTGAAGTTATGAATATGGGCTATGTACTTGTATCTCAAATGTATTTGATTTCAAGTAGCCTCAGTGATGTATTTGGTCAGCTTCTTGAGAAAGGACTATTCTCAGTAAGTGCCCAATCAAGAAACGTTTCACTGACAATGGACTTTGGAAAATGCCAATCCACATCCGAGCTTTCCTGGGAACATTCAAACTAACATGTAAACAATGTTGTAGGCCTGCAAATTGAATCAGGCACAGACATGTGACCTGCCCATGTGACTCCAGACTCCATCTTGCTGCTGTGATTTTCCTAGGTCAGCCCTAGGACCAATCCTATTCAACTTATTCATAAATGATTTGGAGAAGGGGGTAAAAAGTGAAGTGGCAAAGTTCACAGATGATACTAAACTGCTCAAGATAGTTAAGACCAAAGCAGACTGCGAAGAACTTCAAAAAGATCTCACAAAACTAAGTGATTGGGCAACAAAATGGCAAATGAAATTTAAGGTGGATAAATGTCACGTTGGAAAAACATAACCCCTATACATACAATATGATGGGGGCTAATTTAGCTACAACATATCAGGAAAGAGATCTTGGAGTCATCATGGATAGTTCTCTGAAGACGTAGCAATGAATTGACACATATGACCCCAAGATGAGATCATTAATACACTAACCTGAGGAGAAGGACACCCCAACACTAGTAGGGAGAGGAAATACAAAAAGGGAAGAGGGAGAAACCCCTATTGAACATGCATTACACCTAGTGATGGCAGCAGAACAGATTATCGGCTACACAACCCAAGAACGGGATCTGCATGTTGCTGTAGACAGATCAATGAAAAGCTCCACTCAATTCACAGCTGCCGGCAAAAAAGTTAACATCAAGTTAGTATTCGTAAGGAATGGGCTGGAGAATAACATTTGTATACAAACCAAGGGGAAGCCTCCAATACCCTGGGACCACCCTGCCTACTACAGCGCTGCACACAGGATATTTTATATCTATCTTAGAGAACTGGGGAAGAAATGGGTCTAAAAAGAAACATTTGCTAATGAGAGAAAACCATCTGAATATGAAGAGATTTTACATTAAGTGAGAGTAATTGGACAGTGGAAGTTCAATTAACAGACAGCAATAATTCCCCCCCCCCACACACACACACAACCACACCATTCACATGGCAGCAGGGAGCCCTTTGGGGAGGTGCTTTAAGAGGGTACGTGAGGGGAGTGTGGAGCAGGAAAACTTCCTGGCAGTGGAGAGGAGGCAGAAGCAGGGGCAGGCAGGTGACTGGCAGTTGGGGGTAGCAGTAGCCAGGACGGCGTAACCTTGTGCTGGAAAGTCTCCTCTGGGGACTTTTTCCTTCTGTCCCCTTCCTTGCCAGCAGAGAATGGCCACCCCAGCCCACCCCAGAGGCAGCTGTGTCTCAGGGCTCTGCAAACTGCATCCATTAAGCCCCTTCTCATTTGGGGAATGATTCAGGACAATTTCCCGAAGAAAGGAAGAAAATTTGCTTCAGGTCAAATGGTTGTGAAAATATCCCAAATCAGAGATTGTTAAATTAAGATTGGAGAATTAAAGAGAAAATGGGGCAAAATCTGAAAAGGAGACTAGAGAAAGTGTCAATAATTGCTCCAGCAGCACCGACCCCTCATGGAGCCCTTGCTGCTTTTCCAGCTGAGAGGAAACTTCCTCTCTCTGATGCCTGGCCATGCTGGAACTGGTGACCAGTGAAGCTGACTTGAGGCTGATGCAAGGTAAGCAAAGCTGAACCAGCTGCCCAGGGTACGGGGTTGGAAGTCAGAATCGGAGGGTGGGCCTGGGTTCCCCTACATCAGTGGTTCTCAACCAAGGGTATGTGTACGCCATAGGGTACGCAGAGAACTTCCATCAAGGCATCTAGTTAATTGCCTCATTTTACCACAGGCTACAGAAAAAGCACCAGCAAAGTCTGTACGAACTGACATCCCAGCACAGGGAGTGACTTGTACATGTAACCCTTCTGCCCCGCTGAGTTGGCAGCAACAAGGGCCGGGTTCAGTATCCAGGGGTTCTGTTTCAGTAACACAATGCATAACCGGATCGAGCCCCCGCCCAGTGACCTGGGACACTCACATACCACCCCCCCTGGGCTCCTCTAGGAGGCAATACTTTTCCTCTCGCAAGCACGGAGTCTGAGTGTAGCAAAATCTTTTTAATAAAGGAAGGAATTAATGCGGCATCCCATTGGAGAAACACCACAAACAGGGTTATAACCCAAACCATAAACAAAAACCCACCTCCAAGTACGTTTGGCACTGTCCTTTTTCCCCTTAGGGTTTTAAGTTCAATTACCCCAAAGTCCAACAACCCAAAAGTCTCTGGTCAATGCCACCCCATGTCTCAGGTACAAGGAGACGGTTGCCAGCCACGCGCAGTCCCCGGGCGCGGGGACAGGCAGCTGTTTCCAGATCAGACACTTGGGGCCCAGAAGTGACCTGCTGCCCGACACCAGCTCCTGAACTTGCCTCTTGGGCAGGAGAGCCCCCCAGCCCCTCTCCCACTCCCCCACTCTACCCCTAATCTCCCTCCCCTCCCCGAGCTGGGGGAGAACCCAGGACTCCTGGCTCCCAGCCCTGCCCACCTCCGTGTTTCCATAGGGCTCCACCCAACGCCCCCCCCCAAGTGGGGCAGCCCCGCGGGCACATCGGGGCGGCACAGACGAGGCCAGGGGAGCAGGCGCCCTGGCAGCCCCCACCACACTGGGGGGCGCCGCGCTGCGGGGGGCGCGGGGCCCAGGCCGAGACCCCAGAACACAAGAGTTCGCGCCTGGACCCAGAGCTTGGGGAGGGCGGGGCCGGGGATCTCTGGGGGGAGGGGCGGGAGGTGTCCGATTGACCCAGGGACCCGCCCTTACCTGGGCTCGAGAGGATGGAAACGCCCCGGGGCAGGCTGGGAGTTGTAGTTCCTGGCTCGTCTCAGAGCGGAAGTGACGACTGTTTGCTCAGGCAATGCCCTCCCGGTGCATACTGGGAAACGTAGTTCCCCGCTCCCTGATTGGCGGAGAGAGCGCGGGACAGAGACTCAGCGCGTGGGGTGCGGGCCTGGTTCCCTCGCCCCGAGGCTTCGCTGCCCCCGCCCCCTCCGCCATGGGGAGCCGGGGGGGGGCACCAGTGGGACACGGGCTCGGGGGCAGCCCGCCCAAGCGGCAAGAGAGAAGCGGACGAGACACGCCGGCCCAAAGACGCCTCCCTCCCACTTCCCTGTAGGCTGTGCAAAGCTCTTGCCCTGCCTCATGCCTCGTCAGGAAAGAGCAGCCACGCTGCCCACGCCTGAGTCACGTGCACAGCCAGGCCCGCCCCGGCTGACGGCGCGCAGAGCCACACGAGTCAATGGCAGGTCGAGTCAGTAGCCTCGGCTCTTTCCCCTGACAGCCACACAGCACTGCCTAGTGCCCCGAGAGCCTCCCTCCTGTTCTCCCGCAGCCCGCCGGGGTGGGTGGGAAAAGGGGACCAGGAAGCACTGCAAGCTCATTCTGACAGGAGGCCCTTGCCACACCCCGACCTCCCTCTTGCCTTCAGCCCAGGCAGCCAGAGGTGCCAGGGAGCTCCCTGGCAGGCCGCCACCTCAGCCACCTCTTTGCTGCTCCTGCTGGTCACCCGCCTTGCTGGAAGGCCCAGAGGGAAAAGAAACAAATGCACACGTAGCAGAGGATGGTTCGATCCATTGACCTGTGGGTTATGGATCCAGCACACTGCCACTGCACCACTCTGCTGGCTCTTCACAGCTTTGCCAGCCAGCCACTGCTATCCGGATTAGTGCCTTACGAGCTCACGCGCTGGCAGGCAGATGCCCAGGCTGCTAGGCAGCTGCCCTGGTCACAGATTTTACAGCTTCTACAGGGTAAAAGGGATCTATTTGGGGTTTGGACCCCACTGGGGAGCTGGGTAGCTGAGTGCCGGAGACGGGAAGCACTTCTTAACTGTTCTTAGTTAAAGCCTTCAGCTTGTGGGGGACGAGGGTTCAGCCTTGGATCCGTGTCTGCAGCAGGCAAGCGCCTCTGGCTCAATCGGCCCCCCTCGCTGTCTTAGCAGACTAAAACCCAGAGCAAACGCACAAGCCTTGCAAAGGAGCAGGATCCGGGGATCTCGAACAAAAGTCAACATTTTATTAAGATGAATGTTGAAAGAAAAAAGAAGTGTACGGTACAGCGTTTAGGCGCAGAAGTTCTGGTGATCGGGGAACAACGTACAGATTACCCAGGGGGTGCGAAGTTCGGTTAAGATCGGGTGGCATAATGAATACATAATGTGCAATAGCCCCGACTGGGGGTAAAACGTTAACGTACAGACACTGAGTTTAGGAGGGTGTGTTGTCCATGTGAGGGCTAAGTTCAGGTGTGGAGTATAACGAGCGGATACAACGATGAGGATTGGATTCACACCGCGTTTTGGTGAGTTTTAAAGCATTCAGTGTTTTTAATCTTTTCCACAATCTAGTTTAAGCAGGGTCAGTATGAACTCTACCCTGCCATCTGTTTGGTGATCTGTTGTAAAGGCCTTTTGAGGCTGATGTCATTTGCATGGTTCCACACACTCTGGATTGCATGATGGGATTGCTTGTCCAGAGGGTCATTTCAGCTGCTGTGGGATCCCCAGTCTCTTGTTATTGGGGCAGGAGTAATGCAGTGTATTTTCCTGTTCATTCTCGATCAAGGAGAGAGTAACTGTATCTGGCATTTGAGGCCTGAAAGCTTCACCCTCGCCTGAAAGTACTCATCATTAAGGGGTCTGGGTTCCAAAGACCCAAGGTTTGTGGGAGGTTGGAATAGATGTTTCTGTGGTTCTTGCTGGCCTGTCCTTATGCGTGTGGGTTTTTCTATTTCTGGTGTGTAAAAACAGAAATGTTTTTGAATCTCTTTGAGTTGTTGTTAGTGTTGCAGTTGTTTGTTGTAAGCTTATGCTACTTGATCTTTTTCAGGGTATGTTTTGGTTTCTGAGAGGTAAAAGGCTGCTCTGTGTGTGGTGTTATGGAGTGAAGTAGTAAAGGTTGGTGTTGCATGTGCCACAAAAATTGTCCCCCCCCCCCCCCCCCCACCAACCCCAGCTCTGGTCCCAGAGTCCAGAATGTGCATAAACCTGCCTGCTGACCTGTGACTAAGAATTTGGTTGCAGAGGTAGTCCGTGTGTCACAAAAGTTGTGTCCCACAGCTAATCTCCCAGTGTGCAATCTGCAAAATTTCCTTGCTGTTTGAGCTGTAAGGAGCATTTTACCCATCTATGGAGTTGTTTACAAGTTTTAGTGTGGAAATGAGATGCCAGCCCAGCAGTTTATGTGTACCTAACAACTGCATTTAGTCATTAATAACTTTTTATCTGTGGTATAGGTGCAAATGTGTATTAGAATTATAAAAGCTTTATTTTTAAACTAGAGAAACACACAGGACCTAATATTTTTATTTAGAGATTTCACAAAAAATCTGTATTACTTAAATAATGTTTTTACTTCAAGGTCCCAGAAACACAAACAAAGTTTTCATCTTGAGCCAAGAAAACCAAAAACATCAAGACACTTGATCACAGCCCTGGAAAAACCAAAAAAACTACTGACACTTGATCTTATTATTTCACTCTGCTTTGGAACCCATGTCCCTTGCCTAACAAGATTTATGTAGGTTCGGGTGAGTTCCGAAATCATGAACTGCTAAGTACCGTTCTACTGTCCTTGATTTATATCACCGGAATAACTGCACTTTATTACCTCTGCCCTAATAAGAAAGAGATTGGGGATCCCACAGCAGCCAAATTGACCCTTTGTACAAGCACCCCTATCATGCACTGCGGGGTGGGGTGTGACCATGCACATCAGCAACAAAAGGCCTTTACAACAGATCACCAACAGATGTCAGGGTAGAGTTTATTCTCATCCTGCTTACGTCCTCCCTGTATCCAAGAACTGGTGGTCCTGATAAATCACATTCCCTATTATACCAACTCATTGGTATTGAATGCGAAGTTATGGCTAGCAAAAGTAGCCACCCACCTCTGCCTTATAGCATCCAGCTTAGCCCTTGTTAACACATAAGTCAGTGGATTGTTCTCTGTCCACACCTGAAACTGAGCACCACACAAGTAGTCTCGAAATTTCTCAGTGATGGCCCATTTCAAGACCAAGAACTACTGCAGGTGAATGGGATAGTGAGTTTCGCTATCAGACAGTCCTCAGCTGGCAAAGCCTACAGATTTACATTTCCTTCCACTTCCTGGTACGGGACTGCTCCCAGACCTCCAAACTGGCATCAGCATGCAGGATAAATGGTTTGTTTGGGTTAACAAGGACTAGGACTTGCACATGAATTAGGCAAATAATTATTTCCCATAAAGCCCTTTCACTTCTCTCATCCCGCCATGTCCCAAATGGAGAAGAGAGGAGCCCCTCCTGTGCCCCAGGCCAGGAACACCAGATTGGAGGAGATCAGGGGAGAGGATGAGGTGTTCATGACTCAGTCCAGGTCTGCTAGTGCTACAAAGGAGAAGATTTCCTTTTTCACTCTAGGTCAACTTAAATTGTTGTTGCAGTGGGGGAGAGATGTCTCTCATCTGGTTCTTAGACGCTTTGGTGAGAGGGGACAAGCAGAGATTTTTTCTTTTCTCTGCAGCTCAAATCACACACTTCTTCTCTGCTTTCTGCTCTAGCTTGATTTCTCTCTTGCATCTCAAGTTTCTCTTTCCTGGCCTCATTCCTGAGCATTCACAGCCCAATTCTCTATCCTAACCCTGAGTTCTCTACTGCACCCTGAATGTCTCATTTTAACCCCACCCCAGAGTCTGCACCCCCAGAGCCAGTGCCTTCATCCCTCTGCACTCCAAGTCTCTGTCCCATGTAGCCTGATTTAGGGTGTACTAATAATATTAATTTGGATAATTTGATGAAAATTTAATTGATTAGCTTACATTTTATTTAATTTAATTGAGTTACAAAGTTACAGTTGCATTACTGCTATTCAAAAGATACATATGGCATTATATGCAACAAAGTTTTGGTTAATATACCCATAGCCTTCCTTGATAACCTGGTGGTAAGAGACACAGGACCAGCCTTGCAGTTCAGGTTTCTCAATTCTTAAGTGAAAGATGAAGTGCTTCGAAAAAGCTAGTGTTACGTAGGGTTTACTTGTATATGTTAAACTTAAAATCAAAACCTAATAAAGACTAAAAACGTAGGGAAACCGAACTTAGCCTAGTTCCCTTGAAACTTAAAGTTTAAGAACAAGTACAGCCTGCTGATAGTACATAGAGAGAGAGTGGAGGAAGTAAGTCAGAATGATAGAGCAAAGTGCTCTAGCAAGGTGGGTTACCTCTTTTATAGGGCACAAGGGCCGGAAATCCTTCCTCCTATACCCAAATTTCATTCCTCACCCACAAAACATTAGGGTACATTTACTTCATAGGCTAGTATGTTTGTGCTTGTTGATGACATGTACATATGCACATAAGTTACCTTGTAGCGTACCTCTTAAATCTGTGGGTACAAGACTGAAAAAAACCCTATGCCATTCTCCATTGTCGATTGGTCTAGGTAAAGGTCTTGGACAGGCATGGGTACTTATCTATTTAAGTAACATGATAAAGGTCGATTTTCCTCTCTGAGTAAAAGGTCACAATACAGATATGCTAACTTTGCCTTAGCTTAACATACAGGAAATGACCTGTAGGTTCTCGTAAGTCATGTGTCTCAGTCCCCTAATCATTTTTATTGCCCTCTGCTGGACTCTCTCCAGTTTGTACACATCCCTTCTCATGTGGGTCCCAACCCCAAAAGTACTCACATTTCACCCCATTGGCCCCAAAATGCCATCTTTTAATATGTAAATAGGGTGCTGCCATGGTCAAGTCACTCCCGAGCTCTCCCAGTGGATCCTGCTGGTGGAGAAGAAGGTGAAAATTAGCCAGGATGTCACTCAGTCAAATCCCTGTGCTCCCCGCAGGTGGTATCAGAAACCTCCAAGATGGCTCACTTCCCTTTCTCTCAGCAGCTTCAGGCCCCAGGGTTACAAATGCACAAACCAGTTGGGATTCTCCCCTGGCCTCAGGGTGTGGGGCTGCTCTGAGGGGATGGACTTGCACACTTGGGATATTAGTGCAAAGATACAATTTCAATTTCTCTTAGAGAATTTGGAAGGCAATTTATATTTGGTAAAAATCTTATTTAGTGAAAGGAAAGCTGCAGTGACAGCCTGGTTACTGGGGTGCAAGACACTTTCCTTCTGGGAGAAACAAGAAGTTAAAATTAGAAATTTACATCATTTGTTCCAATGTTGGTACAGGTTTAATTTTGCTTCTGTGTAGGTTTGTTTCAGGCTGTGACCATTTTGGTTTATTGTGTTGTTTTGGTTTTTTTCGTTGGACTGGAGCTTTTAATTGACATTTGCTGGATGGAATGGCTGTCTTGCAACACCAGTTTTGACATAGTTCTGCATATTTTATACAGATTTGACCAGTATTCAAGGATTCAATTCCTTTATAGGAGGTTTTAGTGGTCATGCTTATTTATTTGATGTTATTTTATCATTCTGCTGTAGCACACTTTTTTGATAAAATGTTGAAATTATTAATTTACAGCATTTGTTAGTTTTTATTTTTACAAACCAAGTTTTTCTTAATGTTTGGGTTTTAAATTAAGCCTTGTTTTTGGTTTCCATTTAGGTTTTGGTTACTTATGGGATCTTTAAGAGAACTTTGGATTCAGTACTAAAATTTGGACAGATTTAGAATATTTGAAGTAAACTCTGTTTACTATTTTATTTTAATAAAGTTTGTATTGCTGTAAACCCTAGCCTGGGGGAGAGGAGATGAGCCTGGCCTTTAACTGAGAAGGAGCAGAGTCATGGCCCCCATGAAGGGTGGGGCCAGGTGATGGGGGGCACAGCCCCCCAATTTTTTTTGTCTAGCCCATCTCAGTCCCCCACTAAAGGAAAAGAGTTTGATGCCACCCCTGCTGGTCACTGGGTGTCACTGCTGCTCCATGGGAAACATGCTCTGTGCCTTACCCAGATTGGTGGGAAACACACTATGTGCCGTACCATGACTGGTCCGTGGGTGTCACTGCTTGTAGAGGGCAGACACATGCTGTGCATTACGCCACCTGACCAGTGGGTGTCACTGCTGTGTCAAGGGAAACACCTTCTGTGCATTACCTTGAATGACCAGGAGGTGTCACTGCTGCTTCAAGGGAAACGTGCTCTGTGTGTTACCCTGATTGGCCACTTGGTGTCACTGCTGCGCCAAGGAAAACACCTTCTGTGCATTACTCTGACTGCCCACTGGGGGTCACTGCTGTTCCAAGGGAGGCATAAGAGCGGCCAGACTGGTTCAGACGCAAAGTCCACCTAGCCCAGTATCCTCCTGTCTTCTGACAGTGGCCAGTGCCAGGTGCCCCAGAGGGAATGAACAGAGCAGGGAATCATCAAGTGATCCATCCCCTATTGCCCATTCCCAGCTTCTGGCAAACAGAGGCTACAGGCACCATCCCTGCTCACCCTGGCTAATAGCCCTTGATGGACCTACCCACCATAAACTTATCTAGTTCTTTTTTGAACCCTGTTATAGTCTTGGCCTTCACAACATCCTCTTGCAGGGAGTTCCACAGGTTAGCTATGCAACTGCCCTGAGTTTACCCCCCCCTCCCCTCGCCAGGTTGTATATGGAAAAGAGGATGAGGATGAGGAGAGCCATGATGTGTCTGTCAGTGGCTGGTGCCTCAGTTTCAGCTAGGCAGCAGTGCTGCAGGCTCCTTTGGTCTGTGCCCATGCAACTGTGTCTGGGGAAGGGGGAGTAGAGGTTCATGCTTTCCAGACCCACGCCCCTCCCCCAGCATCTTGGGAATTCAAGCCAAATTTAACCCTGGTAGCTGGGCTGGGATTAGTCTGGGCTGGGGTAGGGCTGGGGAGGAACTGGGAGGGAGACAGATGCACCTGCTTTGAGGGAAGATCCTCCCATTCCCTGCCAACCCCCTTCACTCCTTCCAGCACAGCATCCCCTAGCATTTCTTTCTCTGTCATGGGAGTTGTCTGCTGCCTGCTTCTCCCTTAGCATCGTCTCTCCCCACCCTGGGGCACTGGCATTGCCTGTCCTGTGCAAACAGGCAGGCCCCAGTGTGCCCCATGACACCGCCCGGCAATTGTGGGGGCAGCTGTTGGATGGAGCCATATCAAAATATGAGAGTGGGCAAGGCTGGGGACTAGGACTCCTGGGTTCTCCCCTCACATGTGGGAGGGGAGTGGAGGTTACGCGGTAGATTAGGGGAGAGGCAGGGCTGGGATCCGGGGATACTGCTTTTTCTGGTTTTCTCCACCTCCTGCAGCTGCCTCGGTCCTTTCAGTGCGTTTCTTGTTCCAAATTCATTTGCTGACTTGTGTAACTCACCCCAGAGGTGGCTGCATCTCAGTATTGGGTGAGGCACCCTTGGCTGCATCACCTCCTAACCACGTCTCTCTTCCCCTTCGGGTGATCCTGCAGCACTTGGCAAACAGCCACAAGATCATGGGGCACTTTGAGCACTGGGCAGGCAGGGGCCAGGCGCCCAGCCCTCCCTCCAGAGAATGGGACCCAGCACCCCCTACTTTTTACAGGGATTAAAAAGGGACAAAGGGGGGCAAATCAGAGGAGGGGGTGGTCAGGGTCTGAGCAGGGGGTGGAAATTGACTGGTCGGGGTTCAAGCAGCTGGAGGCAGAGTTAGGAGAGGGACTGAAGGGCAAAGTCAGGGAGCGGGGGAGGAGCCAGAGTTAAGCCCAGGGGGAGGCGCTGCCAGAGGGTTTAATCCTGGCACAGGCAGGGGCTGAGGGGTAACAGTTATCCCGGTGGGCTGAGATTCGTGTTTGCAAACATGGGTGGGGGGAGCAGAGGGCTTTTTTATTTCCCCTCTCACAGGCAGCACCTCTCAGCATGGGCTTCCCAGGGCTGGGCTCTTAAAGGCACAGGCATCCCACTGCCTAGACACTGCAGCTCCTCTCTGATGTGACCTACTGAGGTTCTGCAGTAGGAGACTCAATTCAGTGAAACTGGGTATTCCCTATAGGCCCCCCAGTCAGGGGACTGTGCACCCCCTTCCCCGAATTTCCCCAACACCCCCTCCCTCAGTGGTCAGGTAGTTACATGCAGCGCTGCCAATGTTGTCATTGGTTGCAAATTTGAATGGTAATTGAAACGTTAACACACTTTAAAAGCAGATACAACGTATGAAAACTACTTGTACCTGAGAAAGTAAAATAGGTTTGGAAAGTCTGTACAAAGCCAGGTTTCCTCACCCAGCTGTTGTGTTTGCTGACAATGTCGGTGCATTGGCTTCGGCAGTGTTGGCCAACCTTAGAATTTCAAATGATGATTTGTAAGCGAGGTGTGAATGAGCTCTCCCCTGGCAGCTACTGATGACCAGGGTTGGGAGAAGGCTTTGGGAAAAGACTGTATTTACATGAACTAACCTACTCTGCCGAGGTATCCAGCGGACAGAGCTAGGCTGCCTCTGCTCTAGGTGTCCGGAGGAGGGAAGGTGTGTGGGGCTCCAGCCTGAGACTCTTCCTCCCTCCTGCCAAGACCTGACTATTAATCACTATCCTGTCACTCCTTTCTTCAAGTGCCATGTGAGTCAGAGGAAACGTGTGGTAGGAAGCACAAGGGCCAAGTTTGCGAACATCAGGTGCAGCAGCAAGAATCCCAACTATCAGAGTAGCAAGTTCTAGAGCCCTAACCCATTGTGGCCATCCCAGCCAAAGACCTGGCTCTAGGAGGTGTGAGTCACCCAGCAGGAGGGGAAAGATTCACTCTTACACAGCTGGAGACAGGGGAGTTGAGCTCTGGGGCTTTACCACAAGCATGGGTGGCAAGTTTGTATAAATTTTGGTGGTGCCCAGAACCCGCCCCGCAACTCCGCCCCCCAAACTATACCCCCACCTGCCTAAGGCTCTGGGAGGGGGCTTGCGGGGGAGGTCTGGGGTGCAGATCCTGGGCTGGGGATTAGGGTGCAGGCTGTGGGATGGAGTTTGGGTGCTAGGTGCAGGCTCCATGCTGGGGCAGGGGGTGGGGTTGTAGGAAGGGATGAGAAGGGCAGGCTCTGGGAGGGAGTTTGGGGGTGGGAAGGAGTGTGTGGGAAGCAGGAGGGGTGCAGCCGCTGGGAGGGAGTTTGGGGATAGGAGGGAGTGCAGGGCTGAGGATGAGGGATTCATGATGCAGGAGGTGGCTCAGGATCAGAGTTGGGACTCAAGGCGTTGGAGAGGCTCAGGGCAGCCTGCCTTGCCATTAGTGGAGGGTGGGCACTAGGACCCCAGGGGAAGCAGACAGCAGTTCTGCCCAGAATCCCTCTACTCCAGCAGCAGGAGCAGGCAGGAGACAGTCGCACGCTGCTTTTTGTCAGGCAGGGACGCAGCGCCAGACATGCAGGGGGAGGGGTGGCAGGGCCAGGGGAAGAGACCCAGCTCCAAATATTGCTGGAGCAGGGCCCCCAGCCCTGAATATTCCTGGAGCCCGAGCACCGCAAATGTATATAACCTGCCGCCTATGACCACAAGCCAACACAAGGTCCCACTGAGATTTGAACTCAGATTACAGGATTCAGAGTCCTGAGTGCTGCCCATTACACCATGGGAGCAGCTTGTGCTGCCTTCTCTGCACATCGGTGACCCTCATGGGGCTGCTTGTGTAAGGGGGCTCTTGGCCCTTTACTAAAACTTAGTGTGTGTGTGGGGGGGGGGTTTGGTTGGCTAGTTCCCAGCACCAATAGAAGGGGGAAGGATCAATGGGAAATCAGGACCCTGAGACTGACAGTCCCCAGGGACAATAGGGAGAGGCCAAAGCTCCAAGTTAGCTGCACTGATAGGCCAGGCAGTGTAATGAGGGAGTCACCAGGCCAGGGGGTCCCATCCTCCATGTGAGCTGGAACTGCCTGGGTGAGAGTGGGGCAGAGCTAAGGGGAGAGCAGGAGCCCGAGAAGAGCCGGGGAGCAGAGCTGTGCAGGTGTAGTGCCAGAAACTGCTACATGTAGGAATTTGCAACCTGTAGCAGTTACTGATACCTGAGGTTGTTCTTATTTGCTGACTTGTCCTAATTGGCTAAAACTTGACAGCGGTTTCTCTAGCAAAGGCCAGTCCCTGTCCCCTTGGTCCAGACATCCTCCTTCATATCAGGCTAGGGTGACCAGATGTCAAAGATGAAATATCGGGACGCGGGGGGCGGAGCAAAAAAAAAAAAACCTGGAGGGCCCCCCCGCCACCAAGCGGCAGTGGCACAGCCCCATCTCCAACCAACTCTCGGCTCCAACCCCCGCTACACCCCCAGCTCCCCCATCCCCTCACTCCTGGGCCCAGCCTGGGCTCCGAACTCTGCAGCCAAGCCATGATCCGGGCCCTTCCTGCAGCTCCCGGACAAGGGGTGAACCAGGCTGCTCCCAGCAGGAGCGTGACCACCCCATGTATGTCTCTGCCTCCCACCCACCTGGGCCCTGCCTGCTCCGCGCTGCCCCCAGCCCCATTGCGCTGCCCCGCAGGCTGCAGGGCTGGAGCAGCTTCTGCACTGCGCTCCCAGCCATGGCCATGGCCTGTGTGCAAACCTAGGAGGGAGGAAGAATGCTGTGTGCTTGGGAAAGAGGCAGGGCCAGGGCAAGGATTTGGGGAGGGATCCAATGGGGCAGTGAGGGAGTGGGCCTGGGGTCAGGGGCAGGACCAGGGCCAGGATTTGGGGAGGGATCCAATGGGGGAATGAGAGGGTGGAGTTGGAGGGGACAAGTATCCCTCCAGACTATGCCTGTGTGCTGGAACAGAGGACAAAGTTATTTGTTTGTCCAGGGTCCCGACCACACATCGCTTGGGACGCGGGACAAATAAGCAAATATCAGGACAGTCCCGATAAAATCGGGCCGTCTGGTCACCCTACATCAGGCTTCAAGTTGAGAATCATTTCCCATTCCCGCTCTGTGGGAGGAGAGACTTTTAAACGTGCTCTCTGTGCTACTGCACATGGCTAAGCAAAGAGAACAAACCCCAAATCCCCCCTGTGCTTTGGGAGCCAGGTTTGTGGTGGGAATTCTGTGGTTCAGATGGCTTCACACCTGGTCATTGTGATTTTTTACCAGTTTCTCTGGCATTGGGGCATTTTTGTATTCACAGCTGTGATGGCCAAGTGGTTAAGATGTGGGAGTTGAAATCCAAAAGGGTTTCCCTGAGCAAGTTTGAATCCTACTCACAGTGAGGCCTGTGTTTTAGCCAGTCTCTCACCCGGGCAACATCTCTATACAACCCCCTGAGACACTCTCAATTCTCTCCCCACCCCAAGTAAATCCCGTTCTGCTCCTTTCATAGAGATCCCTGGGGCACCACCTCACACTGTGTCCCTGAGGGGTCAGGCAAACTCTCAGCACCTGAAGCCTCTGGCAGTCACCTGATGCCCCATAGATCAGCCATAGCCCTGGTTCTGCTCCTGTCTCTAGAGTGCGAAAGAAGCCAAGTCAGCGACTCCATGGGAGCTATGGGGCTGCAGAACCAACAGAGAAAAAATAGGTGCTCAGCACCTACTGGCAGCCAGCTCCCCCCCTCCCCCATACACACTACAGGCCTTGCTGACAAGCTCCTCCTCTTCCCCTTCAGCACCTCCCACTTGCCAGTGATCAGCCGTTCAGTGGGGTGCAAGAGGCACTGGGTGGGGACGGGAAGGAGCAGGGACGGGAAGAGGTGGGGGTGGGAGAGGAATGGGGCAGGAAGGTGCAGGAAGGGAAGAAATGGAACGGGACGGGGTGAGGACTTGGGGGAAGGGGTGGAGTGGGGGCAGGGCCTGAGGAGGAAAGGGGGGGATTTGTCCCAGACCCCAGACCTCCCTAGGGCCGGCCCTGAAGGGAAGCACTGACTATCACAGTGACAATAAAACTGACCAGCATTGCGGGGGAGGCTGAGGGAGATCCGCACTCATCAGGTCTCTTCTCTCCCCCAAGGTGAGCCAGACACTGCTCTCTCCTGGCTCTCACTCTAGCAGCAGGACGCCAAGGAGCCATTTCCCCACAGGAAGTTCATTGAGTGCCCCTGTGGTGCTGGGGGGTGGGGCTGGCGCTTCTGCTGGCTGTGGGGCTGGCAGGGGGCTGATGTCTGCACAGACTCTCAGCTGCCAGGCCGGAGGGGGCACTTGGGACCTTACCAGACTGGCTCAGTGAAGACGGGGGGTTGACAGACCAATACAGATGCTCTCCAGAGTACGGAGAAGCATCCGCCCATGGAGCCAGGCAATGAGCATTTCCCACAGCCTGGAGCCGAGGGGGAGGCAGCAGCTGCTGTTCCAGCTCCTGAGGGACAGGCCCTGTCAGCCAACAGACACTTCTTACTCACCACAGCTAATGGTGCCGGGTTCCTCCGGTGGGGGTGTGGAGCAGCCATTTGTTTTCCTGTCCTTTTTGTGTGCAACTGCTGACAAAAACATCCCAGACAGAGAAGCAACAGGCCAAAATGCTCTCATATAACTGCCAGAGTAGCTCAGTTGGGAGAGTGTTAGACCGAAGCTCTAAAGGTACCTGGTTCAATCCCTGGCTTTGGCAGGCCTTGTTATCACTCTTCGTACAGGGGATGTTTTCTGGGAGCACAGCAGTCCCTGCACCCAAGGTGAGTTCCTGAGTTTGGGCTCTGCAGTAGGAAAACAGAGAACAGGCTTCTGCCCCTAATTGGCCCACCTGACCTTTAATAATGAGAGCTGTCTTTCCCAACATGGTAGGAAGAAAGTGAGGCAGGGTAGGTCTCAGGAATGGTGCCAGAGGGCTGCTAGGCAGGGATTGGGGATGGAAGCTCCTCTGTACAGCTGAGCAATGGCAGTACCAGGGAAGGGGTATCTGTAAAAGTGACCCAGCACACCTCTCCCACTCTGGGCATCTAGAGCAGAAGCAGCTGGGGCTGACAGCTCCAAGGGAAGGCTTAAAAGCCACAGAGCAACTGAGGTCAGGGCTAGAGGAGGGCAGGACCATGCCTATGTGTGGCCTTCAGACAGGCACAAAAACACTCAGCCAGTCTGCTCCCTGCAATGCCAAACACCCATTGAAGGTCACCAGCATGCAGGGCAGCTGCTGATGCTCTGTGGATAACATCATAAGGTGCTAGGAAAGCAGGGCCAGCCCCCATGGTGGGGCCTCTGACTGGTCCCACTCAAGGTGCTCACTTTTGCAGTGGGGCAGGAGATTTTACCCCAAGAGGCTTTTCCGAAGCTGACGAGAAGCAGAGAAACACCCAAGCTCCGAAGACGCTGTGTAGCAAATACTGTCCAGCACAGGGACAGGCGCACACGCCAGCCCGGGCAGTCACTCACTTTCTTTGGCAAGTCAGGAATGACAAAGGCTAGACTGGAAGCACTTGGGTCTCATGTCCCAGCCTTTGTGACACCCACCCCCCAACTCCTTCCCAGGGCTCTAGCTGAAGCCAGAGCATTGGCCTGAGAAGCCAAGAAGAGGTTCCAGCCCTGAAGGAAGTAGAACTTTCAGCACAAAGGTAAAACTGCAGAAACACAACCACCAAGGGACTCACACCCTCAATCTTTTGATCCACACTCAGATACCTTATCCATTAGGCCACATGAGGGGTTCCTGGGACTTTTTTTGCCTCTCTTTTGCCTACCTACTCGCTCTTGTGGTGAATGGTGAAGATGGTTTCAACAAGTCCAGGTAGTTCAGTTGGTAAAGCATCAGGCTCTTAATTTGAAGATCCAGGGTTCAAGCCCTTGTCTGGGTGCTCAGCTTTTAAGTTGCCTTGTGTGCCAGGAGCCAAATGATTCCTGGTGCTGTCCACCAGCCACATGCAGATTCCCAGAATCCATGGCCATTTCCTGGAAAGGTTCCTTTCCTCAGGAATCAGGAGAGAGGTCACATCCACAGGAACAGGCCTGGAACATGCAGTCTCTGGCTGGCAGGTGGTGCTGTGGGGCCAGGTGCTGAGAAAGCTCAGAGGGAGAGCAGCAGAGCTGAGGGGAAGAGAGACAGAGAAGCAATGAGTACAGAGGGCAAGTGTACAGGGGGTTCAGGTCCAGCTATTGTGGGGAACTTCCCTGGTTTATACATGACCCTGGTGCAATTGGCCAGAGAGAGGATCTGAGTCCCCACCCCCTTACCAGAGGCCTGCCTGACCCCAAGGACGCTCTTTCTACTCTCATGTGGCAGAGTCCTCGTAACCCCAACAAGGCTGGGCCCAGGAATCCTGCTGAGAAACCAATACTAGTCTGGTTGGGGAATTTGGTTTGAATGTATTCTTAGTATTCTCTTCTGATTTCTGAATCAGTTCAGCTCAGTCTCTGTCCTCCAGGTGTGTTTCCAGCTGTTCAGTTATGGGGGAGAGAGGCCAAGTCATGGTGTCTCTACCCTTCTTTCATAGTTTCTTCCAGCTTGTTAGGAAGCTCCTTTGCTAGGATGTGAATCAAGTAGTGTCTATCCTCACAAGGCAGACTTGTACAAACCATATGATCATTATATGAGAGTGGTGAATATGGGGCTTCCAGGGTGCTGCTTTGAGCACAGCGTGCCACACCTGGGCTTCCATTGCGATGGAGACGTACCCTTAGAGTCCATCTCTCCTGGGATAAAGATGGCAGCAGGGCTGGCCTGGCTCATCTGACTTGGGCTCATGGACGTAAAGCTGAGGGGCTAAAAACTGTGGTGCAGATATTTGTGTTCACACTGAAGCCTGGGTTAAAAAACTCTCACCCCTCGTGGGGCCTAAGAGGTTGGGCTCGAGCCCATATGTCTGCACTGTAATTTTATAGAGGTTGGGAGGGAATTTAGCAAGTGGAAATAGTAAAACTGCATTGAGGGGAGTGAATCACTGACCTATCAGCTCTTAACACCCAAACTTTCAGTAACTCTATTATCAGTGCCTGTGCGTGTAATTTAAACCATAGGTTCATCTAGTTCTGAATCTTGTCTTCTGACAGTAGCCAATGCCAGGTGCCCCAAAAGCCACCACTGGGAGTTGAATCCAGGATCTCCTCTTTACAAAACAGGTACTTTAGCCACCTAAGCTATGGTACCTGCTGTTACTTAAAGTGTCATGTCTGCCCACACCTGACTGTCTGCCAATACCCACTGGGCCCTGACAAACGTTGCTCGTGTTTGGCTTCCGTAAAGCAGAGGAGCAGGTGAAGTTTTGCTCCCAAGGGGTGTGTGTGATTCTTTGGACAAGTCTACACTACAAAATTAGGTTGGTGTAATTACGTTACTTAGGCTGGCAATGCAGTATATCAACCTAATCCCAGGGCAGATAGCGGCTCAGCTCTCAGAACTTTCTGGAACTATGAAAGGGGAGGGGCCCAGCCTCTGTAGCAGGAACGCAGGGCAGGTGAGTTCATGGCGGGCATTATGGGATACTGGTGGAGGCCAGTTATGGTGATAAAATGACCAGCAGCATTTACACTGAAAATTTGCCACTTTAAGTTTGCTGCACAAAGCTCTAGGCCTCTCGTCTAGGTGGTTTTATTTTGTCACCTAAACAGGGCAGTTTTGTCACCAGATGTGGTATTGCAGTGTGTGCACCTGCCAAAAGCTGCTGACCGAGGGAGCGTTGTGTGTTTTTCACACACCTGAGCAATATAATGATGCTGAAATAACTTTGTAGTGCAGACCTGGCCAAAGATTCACACACACACAGCTTGCAAGGAAAAGTTCACCTGCTTCTCTGCTTTGCAGAATCCAAACACAAGCAAAGCTTTTCAGGCCCCAGTGAGGATGGCAGGGAGTCAGGTGTGGGCAGACACTGTGTTTTAGCTACAGGAAGGTACCATGGCTTAGCTGGTTAAAGCCCCTGTTTTGTAAACAGGAGATCCTGGGTTCAACTCCCAGTGGTGCCTTGTTGATTAACTTTTGGGGCACCTGGTGGTGGCTACTGTCAATGGACAAAACCCAGAGCTTGATGAGCCTTTGGTCCAGCCCAGTATGGCAGTTTAAATTATACTCACAGGCACTGATAACAGAATTACTGAAAGTTTGGGAGTTAAGAGTTGATAGGTCAGTGGTCCAGCCTCTCACAGATGACCCTCCTCCCTCTGGGACAGGGGCAGGTCTGGGCTCTCACACCAATTGCTCATTGTGGCTGCCAGAATCTGTGGGCGGCTCATTTAGGTTACACTGAGTATGAAGTCCTGCTTTGTGCACCGTGTATGAGAATGAAAATCCTAAACCGCCCTTTGAAATAACGAATGCAGCAGGACGTGTTATTGTCCCTGCCCCAAAGCAGACAGACCAATGGAGAAATGCCATTGAGTCCAGGGTAATACTTCATTGCAGTTTTACCTTTTTTGCTTGCTAAACTCCCTTGCAGCTTTGAGGGGGCCCAGAGCCCAGTATTGGAAGCACCTGACCTTTCTTTCTTCTCTTGCTCTTTGTCAGCAAGGGGAAGAAAAAGAAGCTCTCCTTCAAGCTGGAGTCAGAAGGGCGACGTCAGGATGACTTCCTGAGTGCCGGCTCTAGTCATTTGCTCTACCAGCTGACCTATCGAAGGGCTGCCACTTCTCTCTCCAGGTTCGCCCATTGGTGTGTTCAGAATGGAGAGGAGTAACTAGTGGTGTTCCCCAATGGTCAGTCCTAGGACCACTCTTATTCAATTTATTCATAAATGATCTGGAGAAAGAGGTAAACGGAAGTGGCAAAGTTTGCAGATGACACTAATCTGCTCAAGATAGTTAAGACCAAAGCAGACAGTGAAGAACTTCAGAGACGTATCACAAAACTGTGATTGGGCAATAAAATGGCAAATGAAATTTAATGTGGATAAATGTCAAGTAATGCACACTGGAAAAAATACCCTCAACTATACATACAATATGATGGAGGCTAATTTAGCTATAAATAATCAGGAAAGAGATCTTGGAGTCATCATGGATAGTTCTCTGAAGACTACCGTGCAGAGTGCAGCAGCAGTCAAAAGAGCAAATAGGATGTTAGGAATCATTAAAAAAAGGAGAATAAGATAGAGAATATCTTACTGCCTTTATATAAATCCATGGTACACCCATATCTTGAATACTGTTTACAGATGTGGTCTCCTCTTTTCAAAGAAGATATACTGGCATTAGAAAAGGTTCAGAGAAGGGCAACTAAAATGATTACGGGTTTGGAATGGGTCCCATATGAGGAGAGATTAAAGAGACTAGAAATTTTCAGCTTGGAAAAGAGAAGACTAAGAGGGGATATGATAGAGGTATATAAAATCATGAGTGGTGTGGAGAAAGTGAATAAGGAAAAGTTATTTACTTGATCCCATAATATAAGACCTAGGGGCCACCAAATAAAATTAATAGGTAGCAGGTTTAAAACAAATAAAAGGAAGTTCTTCTTCACACAGTGCACAGTCAACTTGTGGAACTCCTTACCTGAGGAGGTTGTGAAGGTTGGGACTATAACAATGTTTAAAAGGGAACTGGATAAATTCATGGTAGCTAGGTCCATAAATGGCTATTAGCCAGGAAGGGTAAAAAATGGTGTTCCTAGCTTCTGTTCATCAGAGGATGGAGATGGATGGCAGGAGAGAGATCACTTGATCACTGCCTATTAGCTTCACTCCCTCTGGGGCACCCGGCATTGACCACTGTTGGTAAACAGATACTGGGCTAGATGGACCTTTGGTCTGACCCGGTATGGCCGTTCTTATGTTCTTATAGGGCACCTTCTACACGGCGACTGGGCAGTTGACTGACTTTAAATCTAGCTAGCTCTGTTGGTAGAGCATGATGCTCTTAATCCCACCATCATAATCCCACCACCTTAGGTGTCACTCTTCTGCTAATAGTCACAGATCAAAAGGAAACAAACTCTCTGTGCTCTTTGGCAGGTCATGTTTCTTCTTCTCTCTGAGCTTCACTAAAACATGAAGAGAGAACAAACAGACATTTGCATCCTATGTGAAGAGAGTATTTTCTCCTCTTCCATTGTACCCCAGGCAAGAAGAGGGGATAATAACCAGTTAACGGATGATTGCAGAAGGAAAAGTTTGGTCTTTATAAATAGGACAATTATCATTTGGTCTCCATGTCCACTGATGGTAGGACAACATCTAAAGGTTAAAGGGGAGACTCCAGAGGGTCGTATTGAAAGGTGAACTGTCGGACTGGAAGGAGGTCACCAGTGGAGTCCCTCAAGGATCGGTTTTGGGACCGATCTTATTTAACCTTTTTATTACTGACCTTGGCACAAAGAGCGGGAATGTGCTAATAAAGTTCGCGGATGACACGAAGCTGGGGGGTATTGCTAACACGGAGAAGGACAGGGATGCTATTCAAGAAGATCTGAACCACCTTGTAAACTGGAGTAATAGAAATAGGATGAAATACAATAGTGAGAAGTGCAAGGTCATGCATTTAGGAACTAATAATAAGAATTTTGGATATACGTTGGGGGCGCATCAGTTGGAAGCGACGGAAGAAGAGAAGGACCTTGGGGTACTGGTTGATAGCAGGATGACTATGAGTCGCCAATGTGATACGGCTGTTAAAAAAGCAAATGCGATTTTGGGATGCATCAGGCGGGGTATTTCCTGCAAGGATAAGGAGGTGTTAGTACCGTTGTATACGGCGTTGGTGAGACCCCATCTGGAATACTGTGTGCAGTTCTGGTGTCCCATGTTCAAGAAGGATGAATTCAAACTGGAACAGGTTCAGAGACGGGCTACGAGGATGATCCGAGGAATGGAAAAACTGCCTTATGAAAGGAGACTCAAAGAGCTTGGCTTGTTTAGCCTGGCCAAAAGAAGGCTGAGGGGGGATATGATCGCCCTATATAAATATATCAAGGGGGTTAACGTTAGGGAGGGAGAGGAATTATTTAAGTTTAGTACTAATGTAACCACGAGGACGAATGGGTATAAACTGGATATTAGGAAGTTTAGGCTTGAAATTAGACGAAGGTTTCTGACCATTAGGGGAGTGAAGTTCTGGAATAGCCTTCCGAGGGAAGTAGTAGGGGCAAAAGACTTTCCTGGCTTTAAGACAAAGCTTGATAAATATATGGAGGGGATGTTATGATAGGATCGTTAATTTGGGCAATTGATCTTGAATTACCACCAGACAGGTCTGCTCAATGGTCTGCGGGGAGATGTTGCATGCGATGGGTACTGAGTTGCTGCGGAGAACTCCTTCTTGGGTGCTGGCTGGTGACTCTTGCCCACATGCTCAGGGTTTAGCTGATCGCCATATTTGGGGTCGGGAAGGAATTTTCCTCCAGGGCGGATTGGCAGGTGCCCTGGAGGTTTTTCGCCTTCCCCTGCAGCGTGGGGCACGGGTCGCTTGCTGGTGGTGTCTCTGCAGCTTGAGGTCTTCAAACCATTTTTGAGGATTTCAAAAACTCAATCCTGGGATAGGGGTTGTATAAAATTGGATGGGTGGGGTTCTGTGGCCTGCCTTGTGCAGGAGGTCAGACTAGATGATCAGATTGGTCCCTTCTGACCTATGAGTCTATGAGTCTATGAGTCTAAGAAGTAATGGACTTAATCTGCAGCCAGGGAGATTCACGTTAGATATTGGGAACAGCTTTCTAACTCTGAGGGTAGTTAAGCTCTGGAATAGGCTCCCAAGGGTGTCTGTGGAGTCTCCGTCCTAGGAGGCTTTTAAGAACAGGTTGAACAAACCTCTGTTAAGGATACTCTGCATATACTTGGTCCCATAGACAACCTGCTCTGGCTCTGGTTCCCTCCTTCTGCTCCCTGCCTGGGCCGGCTGCTCTGGGCACTTGGTCCCACATGCCCCCAATGCATCGTCTCTGCTTCGCTCTGCTTCAGCAGAGAGGGTTGGATTTCATGACCTCTCCAGGGCCCTTGCAACCGTACAGCTCTATAATTCGATGCCATCGCAATACAATACAAAGAACAACAAAAGTGGAATCCCCCCAATCTAACATCTAACAATTCAGCGTGAACTGACATTCCACAGCACAAAGTGACAACATGTAGGAGTGCAAAGCCTGACAATTCAGCACCATGCAAATGAACGCCCCATGGGGCAAAATGACACACTGCAAAAGAGCTCAGCTCAAACCAGTGCAACACAAGCCAGTGCAAAAACCATACAACACGAAACAATGCGTCAGAGTGCAAAGTGACACTGTGCAAAACAGCTCAGCGTGGAACAACGACACAGCACAAACCCACACAACAGAATCACATAGAAAGGTAGGGCAGGGAGGGACCCTGAGAGTCAGGGCCAAGTCTCCCTTGGCCGTCCCTGACAGGTGTTTGAAGAACAAGGAAACAAAGGGCACCACACACTTATGTTTTTTGGATGAGTCAAGAAAAGGGAGAAGCATTGTCCCCCTCGGGTAGCCCCTGTTCAATTCCAGGTCAGAAAACAAAACTCTTCTGCAGGAATATCCAAAAAATGTTGTGTTTCACTTTACTTCATAAGTACAGTTGTGTGGCAATTAAATGATGACCCTAAAGTTTCATAAAAGTGTGGGAAATATGGATGTATCTGAGGAAATGGCTTGGAATGAAGGAAGACAAAAACTGATGGGTCGAGAGAACAGGCCCTGTTTCCCCCTGGTTTGGAACTTCTCTCACAACAACTGGAATAGAAAAGCTAAGCAAATGGGGTTCTATTGTTACAAAGGAGATTGAAGTGAGGCCATTTTCTGCAGATAGAATTAAATGATCATGTCAGGAGTGGGATTTGAAACCACGTCTCCATGCAGAGACCAGAACACCCAATGGATTGGAAAAAAAGAAACTTATAACTAGCACTTTAGACCAGTCCACCATCCTGATACTACAAAGAATGTGACTTATCAACCCTAGTTTTCATTAATAGTTGATGAACTCTTTAGGGAGGTCACGATGGCACATCTCTTTCAACTCCTAGAGACCTTCTACAGCACAGCTGATTTTTAGATACACTCACCCGGACCTAAATTTACATGTTTCCTGGAGCTCCATGAGTTCTGCGGTGTTGGAATCTCCCTGTTCGCTTTTTAAGTGAACAAAAGATGGGTGCTGGCATTCTAAGAGAGTAATGATGAACCTCAAAATCCTGCCCTGTGCGCCAGACAGTCAAGCAACCAGCACCCACAACCTCTACTATGATAGCATCCTGTCTGGGAACAACTCACTTACCAACAGCTGGGGTGTGAAATCCTCATTTCTTTGTAGTTCTGTCACTGTAGTCCCCACTTTCCTATTACTTGTCTGTATAATCTCTGTCTGGTTCTGTAACTGTTTCTGTCTGCTGTATAATTAATTTGTTTAGTGTAAACCAATTAAGGTGGTGGGGTATAATTTGTTAGATAATCATGTTACAATATGTTAGGATTGGTCAGTAAAATGATTGGTTAAGATAGAGCTAAGCAGAACTCAAGTTTTACTATATAGTCTGCAGTCAATCAGGAAGTAAGGGGAGGAATGCGAATGGGAATTGGGGTAGGGGAATTGGAATTATGTTTTGCTAAGGGGGGGAATAGGAACAGGGAAGGGGAACAGGGACACAGGCAAGCCTCTGTGGTGTCAGAGCTGGGAAGGGGGATGCTGAGGAAGGAAACTGGAATCATTGCTTGCTGGAAGTTTACCCCAATAAACATTGAATTGTTTGCACCTTTGAGCTTCATGCATTGCTGCTCTCTGGTCACGTGAGAAGGACCAGGGAATGGGAGGGTGATGGGACAAACCCTGTAACAAGTACGTCTTTCAGAGTGTGAAACCCCCCAGAACCAGTATAATTAAGCTGACCTAAGCCATGGTTAGATAGTGCTAAATGAAAGGAAAGATTGTTTTGCCAATGCAGCTATTACAGGGATGGAAAACCCCTCTCCTCACTGTAGCAGCTGTCTACTCCTCAGTGCTACAGCAGTATTTTAAGCACAGCCAGCCTCAAAGGGAGACCAGATCTGGCTTCATGAATGGTCAGGCACTAAGACAGCAGCAATGACAACACACTAATGTTTCCGTAGTTGGCAGGATTTGAACCTGCATGGGGAAACCCCAATGGATTTCTAGTCCATCGCCTTAACCACTCGGCCACAACTACTTGATGAACAGCTGCTGCCCTATATGATAATTCTGTTCTCACAGAATTGTCACTTCAAATGGCTCAGACCAGCTTCCCCAGCACACTCACTGCTGTGCATTAGTGTAAGTGTGTCCATGGTGAACAGCAAGAGTTCCTGCCCATTTTCCTTCCAGCTGGAGCGTGATTAGTGTGTTTGTGGCTAACAACTTTGCTATAGATTGTTGTTCATTCCCCACACTGACAATTCAGACAGTCCCTTTCCTATTCCAATCTCCACCATATCATTCCAATAGCCGGGGCAGGATTTCTCTGGGGCACTGAAATGTTTCAGGGGTTGGTGTGTGAGCTCAGCCTTGTATTCCATCCCTGATGTTTCATGGACTAACAACAGCAGCAGAAAGAAAGAGCTGAGCCAATAACTCACTGTCAGCACGGAAGGTGGCCACGTCCCCTCTGTCTGACCATTGCCATTGCAGGAGAGAAGGGTTCACTGCAATCGAATGCCCTGGCTCAGACCAGAGACACAGGGAGGTTTTACTGTTATTGGATCTGTGCAAAGGAAATTGTGCCTCTGTGTGAAATTGAGGAGGGAAATGAAACATCCACATGGTGGCCCAGTGCCTTAAGGAATGTGGGCGATGGAGTCTGGCTGAGAAATGATTTAACAGGAATTTGTATCAATGTATTGCCCTGATTAAAAGCTATGGCTGTAAAGTGCCACTGTTGTTAGTACTTGAACATGTGTGGGGACACCCAAGTGGGTGTCAAGTCCATTACCTTAATGAGGGGTAGTTGATTATTTTGTCAAGATCCAAATTTCTTGGTCAAGGTCTAGTCAATGTCTGGATGACAGAGAAAATAATACACTGATGATAATAAGAAGAATTTAGAAATATTTACAGTTGCTATGGGCATAACTGTGATGATTGTTTCATGTTTCACTCTTTATATCGGACACCACCATAACCTTTCCCTTTAGCCTTGTAGTTTACCAAGGGTAAAACTAAACATCTCTTCAGATACAAGGGAGTGTTTGTGTTTATGTTCATTCCTGCTAGCTACACAGGGGCTTGATGTAGCTGCTTTCAATCCTCCTGCTCTGCCCTGATAAGTAACATTTCAGGGTGTCACTGAACTGAAGGAGGGAGATCATTTTTTGACAGGTTACACTTCCTCTTAAAGGTGTTTGTCTGGCTGGCAGCCCTGGTTCCCAGGTCTCTCCTGAGGGAAGAAACTTTCTGTGTAAAATACTAAAACTTTTAACAGAGAGGAGGGAAAGGCGATGGCCACATGATGGGGCCAGTATGTACCACAACATGGTTCTTTTATGTGGGATGACTCTGAAGATTGACTGATCTCCACTTCCTTGGTTTTGAAGAGATGTTTAGTTGTGCACTTAGGAACCTATAAGGCTGAAGCAATTTTATGGATGCTGACACTACGATTGAAGGGTTATTTAATGTTGTAGAAATCGTTAAAAACACTTAGCTTCAACTTGAGCTGCCTGTTATTAAAGGCTGGTTTCCCCACGTCAGTTCCATAAGCTCTGCTAGAAAGGCCCTGGGTTCTCTCCTGCCTCGGTGGGAACTAGAGGCAATCGTCCCCTGCTGCCCTTGGCTTCAGGCTGATTTTTTTAGGGAGGGGATGTGGAATTGGTTTGTTTGCTGTTGAGAAGGGAGCCGGGCCAGTTCTCAGGGAACCAGAACTCCCAGCATCTTCCCAGCCCAACCCAAGCTGCTGCCCTGTCCCAGCCTCTGTTCCCCTGGGAGCCCTGCTTGTTTGACTCTAGAGCAGGCTGGGAGCAGCAGCTGAGGCAGAGGACAGCCTGGGCTGGGCAGATGCTAGGAGCAGAGCACCAGAGGCCTCTACTGGCTCCCTCCTCAGCAGCAAACAATCAGTCCCCACACACACCCTGGAACAGCAGCCTGGAGCCAAGGACAGTGCCCAGTGGGGGTTTCTCTTTTTCCTCTTCCTGGGGTGAGCAGGGACCTGGGGGTGTTTCTAGCAGGGCAGTTGGAACTGAATTGGGGAACAGGCTTTTAATAACAGGCAGCTCAAGTTCAGACTAATTTTGTTACAATTTTCTTTATAATGTAAAATAATTCAAAAGTAAATGGGCAGTAATTATTGGAACTCTTTTCTCCCTGTCACACAAAGAAATGGCTTTTTGGCTTTTCATGATACAGGAGTCAGGTTCGTTCACTGTGCAGAATCAATGTGCACAGAAGCCTGTTGTGTTTCAGTTGTGTTTCATTTCTTAAGTTCTGCTGCCATCATGTGGCCATTTCCTTCCCCTCCTTTCTGTCCAAAGTGCAGAGCCCAGTTCCTCCAGGAAGAGAAGGATATCTTTCTTCTTTCCTTCCTCAAAAGCCCCCTTCCTTGGAAAGCCCTTTGCTGGATCTGGGTGGGGAACAGCTATTCCTGAGGATTAATTTCACACCATAATTGGGGTTGATATATAGATTTTACAGCCAGACTAGATCACTAGGTATCTCTGCTCTGACCTGATTCAGAACAGAGTCCAGAGAATTTTACCCAGTGACTCCTACACCCACCCCAAGATCTTCTGGCTGAACGAGGCAGGTTCATTCAGAAAGTCATCATGTTTGGATGTAAAGGTGGGAAATGATGGGGAAATTGGTCCCAGTTTCAATGTTGTAACTTCTACACCTAGACCGGGGTGGCCAACCAGAGCCTGAGAAGAAGCCAGAATTTCCCAATGTAACTGCCAAACATGCACCTTTGTAGGCAACTACTGAGTCAATTGTGAAGCTTCCCATCATTATCATTATCCCTCTGAAATAATGATGTGATGGACACTTGGCTGTATATCCCAGTGTGCCCTGCACATCTACAGGCTGCATTAGCCAATCCAACCATTCAGCACTTGCAGATGGGCACCTCTGTACTGTGCCTGAGTCTTGTACAGCTATGAAAGGCTGGTAGATGCCAATATTTCCCTGTCTTTTTAACCTGCACTAATACCAGGCCAGGCCAGGGCTGGGAAGAGAGACAGAGCAGCAGGTTTCCCATATTGTATCCATTTCCCTTTTTCTTGACTAGTTTCTCCTCTGCATAACTTGTACTTCTTTTGTTGTGAGCCTGGCTAACTCAGCTGGTAGAGTGTCAGACTTTTAGTCTGATGGTCCAGCGTTCAAGTCTCTGGTCAGGTAATAAACTACTCACTATATCTTTAAAAATTGTTCTTCTGATGTCCTCTTTGGTGTTACTTTTTCTCTTCAAGACTGTGCCTTTCCTAAGAAGGGCCTTTGTGTGTGTGGGTTTGAAGGGGCAACTTCCTGACATCCTCTCTGTGCTTGCAGCCTGGAGGAATAAAGGCCTCTGGACACACAGCATGTTCCTCCCCTGCATGCACACGCACACGCACACACAGAAAACAAAACAGAATATCTCTAAGGAATTACAATCACCTGCGGCCTTCCTCTATCCTGCTGGATCCCCAAATGATGATGCTCTTCAGCCTAAACCCATGTTCCCTCTACTCCCAGTGACCTTCAGTCCCAATCCACTGCCCCTCCTATGCACACTGCTCCTCACTCCCATCCAGAGCCTACTCTTCTTCACCCTTCTCCTCTATCCCAACCCACAGCCCCCTCCTTTTTACACTGCTCATCAATCCCAACCCACAGGCCTCTCCTATTCCCAGTGCCCCTCAATCCCAAACCACGGCTCTTTCCTTCCCTCCAGCAGCAGGTGCTTCAGACTCCCTCAGGAAGATTTTCTTGCAAGGTTTCGTGTATGAGTCTGCATGTGGATTTTACAGTGCGTTGGAAATATGTTGCATTGCTTGCCAAAATGATCACTTTTGGCTCGTGTTGGATTCCCAGTCTCCTTGTTATTGGGACAGGAGAAAGAGAGAGTTGTTATCCTTGTTGTGTGAATCAAGGGCAGCACAACTGTGCTTGGAAGACCCCGATTGAGAGACTCACCCTCAATTCAATAGCACTTGGTAGGCAGGGGACAAGGGTTCCAGGACCAAGTGGGCTGGGGTCCCAATACTAAAATTTAGGTGTTAAATCAACTTTAAGACAGGGTGGCAGTGGAGGGATGAGTGAGTTCCTAGACAAGACGGTGATGTACAGTGCCTTCTTATTTTCCCTCTTTTCCACTCAGGATGGCAGGTGAACTCTACAGAGGCACCTCTGGGCTTGCACTGACTAAGGACAACACCTGTGAGTGGAGTGCCGGGGGGGCTCATGTTTAAGGACTTTTGGTTGCTGGACTTACAAACCGTAGGGATAAGGACACTGCCCAGCTTATTTGGGGGTGGGTCTTTTCCTCGTGGTTTATGTTTATGTGTTGGGGCTGCTGACATGACTTCTGCTAACCCTGGGCTTACATTGCAATGTACACATATCCTAAGAGGGCATCAATACTGTGATAAAATCCCACTGACCTGGATGATCTGATTTGGGCTCCTGGGGATCAGACTGGAGCCCAGGCTTGGAAACCCTCACCCCTCGTGGGGTCTCTGAGGCTGCGCTGAAGCTCAAGTGTCTACACTGTAATTTTATAACCCTGCAGCACAATCCCCGCAAGCCTGAATCAACTGACTCAGGGTTTGAGAATAGTGACTTGGGTGTGTTAATGGCAGTGTAGACATAATGCTCGGCTATGTCCACACTGCAATGAAACACCCACAGCTGTCCTGTGCCAGCTCAGGCTCCTAAGGGTTTTGGCCGTGGGGTGGTAAATTTGCACTGTAGACATCTCAGCTCAAGCTCAATATCGGGCTCTGGGAGCCCTCAAGGTTGGGAGGGAGTTTAGCAAGCAAAAAAGGTAAAATGGCAGTGGAGTAATACCCTGGACTCAATGGCATTTCTCCATTGGTCTATCTGCTTTGGGGCAGGGACAATAACATGTCCTGCTGCATTCGTTATTTCAAAGGGCAGTTTAGGATTTTCATTCTCATACACGGTGCACAAAGCAGGACTTCATACTCAGTGTAACCTAAATGAGCCGCCCACAGATTCTGGCAGCCACAATGAGCAATTGGTGTGAGAGCCCAGACCTGCCCCTGTCCCAGAGGGAGGAGAGTCATCTGGGCTTCTCATTTAGGTCCATTGAAGGTATCCACACTCCCAAGGATTATTCCAGGAACCATGTACAATGCAGACTTCTCTGAGATAGCACAGAGACAATGGACAGTGCTTGACTCATGTCGTAGCAAAGGTACTTTCTAGCAAGTTGGAAGAAACTATGAAAGGGAAGTAGAGACATTATGAATTGGCCTCTCTCCCCCACAACTCAACAGCTGGAAACACATCTGGAGGACAAAGACTGAAATGAGATAAATCAGAAGAGAATAACAATAATACATTCAAATCAAGTCCTCAAACAGATTAGTATTGGTTTTTCAGCAGAAAATTTTCAGTTTGGGGAATTTTCATGACAGGTGTCCATGAAAGGAGAGAGAGAGAGTTTGAGTGAAAGTTGGCCAACACAGAGAGAGAAACCTAGGAGGACGAAAGAAATTCACAACAGGGAGTCACCCTCATGGATCCAACTTTCTGCTAGGGAGCACACACCACTCCTGGCCAGAGAGATGATCAGCTCTCGCAAATGGCAACATCATCTCCCCTGAAGACACAGCTAGTCCGGAAACTCACACCCAGGTAACGGGAAGTCCCTGCCTGGAGCCAGTACGGCTGTGACCAGAACCCTTCCCAAACCAGATACACATCTCACCGACAGGGACGGTTACTCTTGTCACAGTTGGGGAGCTCTTGCCTGGCATCAACAGGATTCACGCTGTCACTGCTCTTGATCACTTTCCATCTCACCTCAGGGCTGGACTCCGTCCCCATGACTTCTTTTCCCTTGGTATGAAACACAACACAAGAGGAAAAGAAAAAGAAATGGTGGTGAGGCTCCTCTTCTCGCTACTCCTGCACCCCAGGGCTTCAGCTTCAACCCTCCTCCCATTCTGCCATCACAGCTACAATTAGAAATCTGAGCCCAGGGCTCACACCTGCTTGTCTCCCCAATCCTAGGCCCTGTCCAGCATGTCTCCCTCCACAGAAGTTACCTGGTCTCATCTTACACTCCATCTTCATATTGCTTTTCTCCTTCCCAGAGCTCCTGCTCTGCTCCTCAGACCTGTCTGTCCTCAGCTCTGCAGGCAGAGGGGAAGGGGCATGATGGGAACACACACACCCCATTCCAGACACCACACAGCATCCACAGGGCTACCAAAACACCTCATCTTCGGCCAAAACCACACCTCACCCTGAGGGAGCAAAAAGCCTTTGTGAGCACAGCACACACAAGACAGGAAAAGATTAACACCCACACCCAGCCCAGCCAAAGTGGGAGCTTCCTGGCCACAGGTCCATGGGGCTCATGGATGGAGAAGTCTCCTGGGCTGTGGGGGTCACTAGCTCAGCATGTGAATGACTGGGATGTATGAGGAGGCCTGACTGTGGGTTGGGGTGTCCAGAAGGACCTGAGGGAAGGGAATAGGGGGATTAGGGACAGAGGAGAGTGGTGTTACCAAGGTGCATTGTGGGAATGTGGGATTTAGAGAGCCCAGAGTGGATGGGTGTCGGCGGGTTGGACGACCCCACAGTGGTTGAAAAGGGGAACCTGGCAGGTTTGGGTGTAGCAGAGATTGAAGATGAGGAACCTCACACCCTGGGGAAGGGCTGGGGGAGTGGGAGGATGGGAAAGTGGGGCCCAGCAATGAGAAATGGGTTGGAGGCAATTAGGGGTGGGGCGCTGAGAACAGGGATGGGGGAGGAGGAGGAAGGGGGGGGCGGGGTGCTGAGGACGGGAAGGAGGATGTGGGGGGTGGGGCGAGAGGCGGTAGGTGTCGGGGTGCTGAGGACAGGGGGGAGGAGGAGGTCGGGGCGAAGGGAAAGGCCAGGTAGAGTGAACACGATGGGGGAGGGGATGCTGGGGGCTGAGGGATCCCCACAGATGGGGGTGGGGCTGGCGAGAGGGTCACAACAGATGATGGGACACTGGGGGGCAGGTTGTGGGGGCTCGAATGGGCTGCTGGGGCCCTACAGAAGGAGAGGAGGGGGCGGTGCTGGCAGGAGAGTCACAGTGGACGGGGGGACACTGGGGGGCAGGCTGGGGGAGGTTGAAGACCCCGCGGCCCCAGGCTGCCGCACGTGGGGCTGCTCCCAGGCAGCTCAGCCCCCCCCGTTGCCCCCCAGGCCCAGCGGGGGGGGGGTGAAGCCCTTTCACTCGCGCTGCCTCTGCCCTGTGCCCCCCCCGCCCGGCTCCCACGGGCCCGGGGCTGCTCCCGGGGCAGGGGCTGGGCCTGGCGCCTGGAACTGGGTGTCTGAGCCCCCGGCCCCCCCGTGCGGAGCCGCCTCTCCCCGTCCCGCCTCAGCGCCCCTCGGCCCGGCCCCGCCCGCCGGCGCGTTGTCTGAGCAACCGTTCATCCTTCCGCCGTGAGACGAACCAGGAACTGCAACTCCCAGCGCTCCCGCTCCCGCCCCCGCCCCGCCCCGATCAGCTGCTTTGTGCGGGGGTGAAAGGGGCGAAGCGGCGCGGCACGTTCCCACGCGGAGCAGGTTGATACACTGCACGGGGGCGGGGCTCTCTGGGGCGCGGGGCGGGGGGCGGAGTTGTGGGGGGGGGGGCGGAGGTGTCAGGCTGACCCAGGGACCCGCCCTCTCCTGGGCTCGAGAGGACGGAAGCGCCCCGGGGCAGGCTGGGAGTTGTAGTTCCTGGCTCATCTCAGAGCAGAAGTGATGAACGGTTGCTCAGGCAACCCGACCCCTCCCGGTGCACACTGGGAAGCGTAGTTCTCCCTCTCACACGCGGCCTCTATTGGAGGAGGGGCCGTAGCTCGTCAGATCGCCGCTCCCCTCCCCGCTCCCTGATTGGCGGAGAGAGCGCGGGACAGAGACTCGGCGCGTGGGGTGCGGGCCTGGTTCCCTCGCCCCGAGGCTCCGCTGCCCCCGCCCCCTCCCCACGGGGAACCGGGGGGGGCACCAGTGGGACCCGCCCCGGCGCTGCGGGGGGGACGCGGGCTCGGGGGCAGCCGGCGGGCGGGGCCGGGCCGAGGGGCGCTGAGGCGGGACGGGGAGAGGCGGCTCCGCACGGGGGGGCCGGGGGCTCAGACACCCAGTTCCAGGCGCCAGGCCCAGCCCCTGCCCCGGGAGCAGCCCCGGGCCCGCGGGAGCCGGGCGGGGCGGGGCGGGGGGGGGGCACAGGGCAGAGGCAGCAGGGAGTGAAAGGGCTTCACCCCCCCCGCTGGGCCTGGGGGGGCAACGGGGGGGGCTGAGCTGCCTGGGAGCAGCCCCACAAGCGGCAGCCTGGGGCCGCGGGGCCTTCAACCTCCTCCAACCTGCCCCCCAGTGTCCCCCCCGTCCACTGTGACTCTCCTGCCAGCACCGCCCCCTCCTCTCCTTCTGTAGGGCCCCAGCAGCCCCTTCAAGCCCCCACAACCTGCCCCCCCAGTGTCCCATCATCTGTTGTGACCCTCTCGCCAGCCCCACCCCCATCTGTGGGGATCCCTCAGCCCCTAGCATCCCCTCCCCCACCATGTACACTCTGCCTGGCCTTTCCCTTCGCCCCGACCTCCTCCTCCCCCTCCGTCCTCAGCACCCCGACACCGACCTCCTCCTCTCGCCTCATCTCCCACATCCTCCTTCCCATCCTCAGCACCCTGCCCCCCTTCCTCCTCCTCCTCCGCCCCATCCCTGTCCTCAGCGTCCCACCCCCCCCTTCCTCCTCCTCCCCCCATCCCTGTTCTCAGCGCCCCACCCCTAATTGCCTCCAACCCATTTCTCATTGCTGGGCCCCACTTTCCCATCCTCCCACTCCCCCAGATCATCCCCAGGGTGTGAGGTTCATCTTCAATCTCTGCTACACCCAAACCTGCCAGGTTCCCCTTTTCAACCACTGTGGGGTTGTCCAACCCGCCGACACCCATCCACTCTGGGCTCTCTAAATCCCACATTCCCACAATGCACCTTGGTAACCCCTCCCTCTTCTATCTCTAATCCCCCTATTCCCTTCCGTTAGGTCCTCCTGGACAACCCAGCCCACAGTCAGGCCTCCACATACATCCTAGTCATTCACATGCTGAGCTAGTTCTTCAGGGACCCCCATAGCCCAGCAAACTTCTCCATCCATGAGCCCCATGGACCTGTGGCCAGGAAGGTGAGGAAGCTCCTATTTTGGCTGGGCTGGCTGTGGGTGTTAATCTTTTCCTCTCTTGTGTGTGCTGTGCTCACAAAGGCTTTTTGCTCCCTCTGGGTGGGGTGTGGTTTTGGCCGAAGATGAGGTGTTTGGTAGCCCTGTGGATGCTGTGTGGTGTCTGGAATGGAGTGTGTGTGTTCCCATCATGCCCCTTCCCCTCTGCCTGCAGAGCTGAGGACAGACAGGCCTGAGGAGCAGAGCAGGAGCTCTGGGAAGGAGAAGAGCAATATGAAGATGGAGTGCAAGATGAGGCCAGATAACTTCTGTGGAGGGAGACATGCTGGAACAGGGCCTAGGATTGGGGAGACAACCAGGTGTGAGCCCCGGGTTCAGATTTCTAATTGTAGCTGTGATGGCAGAATGGGAGGAGGGTTGAAGCCGAAACCCTGGGGTGCGGGAGTAGCGAGAAGAGGAGCCTCACCACCATTGCTTTTTCTTTTCCTCTTGTGTTATGTTTCATACCAAGGGAAAAGAAGTCGCAGGAATGGAGTCCAGCCCTGAGGTGAGATGGAAAGTGATCGAGAGCAGTGACAGCGTGAATCCTGTTGATGTCAGGCAAGAGCTGCCCAACTGGAACGAGAGTAACCGTCTCTGTCGGTGAGATGTGTATCTGGTTTGGGAAGGGCTCTGGTCACAGCCGTCCTGGCTCCAGGCAGGGACTTCTTGTTACCTGGGTGTTGGTTTCCGGACTAGCTTTGGCTTCAGGGGAGATGATGTTGCCATTTGCGAGAGCTGATCATCTCTCTGGCCAGGAGTGGTGTGTGCTCCCTAGCAGAAAGTTGGATCCATGAGGGTGACTCCCTGTTGTGAATTTCTTTCGTCCTCCTAGGTTTCTCTCTCTGTGTTGGCCAACTTTCACTCAAACTCTCTCTCTTTCCTTTCATGGACACCTGTCATGTTCAGTTGCCTGCATTCTGTTCCTCTGCTCCCCCTCCCCCAGTCTCCTATGGGCTCAGCTGGGTCTGTCTGCCCATGGGCAGGGTCTCTGCCATACTGGGAAGGATGTGTCCTGCCTGCTAGGATTGGGGGTTGCTCCTCCCACCTCCTATCTTCAGGAAGACCTCATTGCTGTAACTAGGTCACAGTGTGAGTGGCTGTTTATGTCTTTGGGGCTGTGAGGTCTGAGACTGAGAGAGGTGGGCTCACGGTCGTGGCTTTGGGCAGAGGAGAAGTGGGGCTGGGATTAGAGATGCCCCTTTCACCCGCTAGCTCCATTACTGCATCACCCAAAAGCCTCACTCAGGGTCCACTATGCGTCCTTGTGCTGGGCACTGCAGGGACAATCAGAGGGACAGCAGGATGCATAAGGAAATAGATGAGTGTGTGAGGCGATGGGTGAAGGGGTGTGTGTGGCATACGTTGGGGATGGATGGGGGGTTGAGGTTTGGACGGACAGCGGGACAGATGGAGAGCTGCAGGGACGGATGGTGATGTCACAGGCTGGACTTATGATGGGATCAGCTCATGGCCGCTGGCTCTGTCATGTCCTTCCCCCATCTGCCCGTCTGACTCTGCCCCTGTCTCTCACAGGCAGCACTCAGCAGAGTCTGGCCCTGTTGTTACACTGGTGCCTACATCCAGCGCACACCTGTACGTAATGTGCTCCTGGAGAGCTCAGGCAGGGAGAAGCGTGTGGCTCATGGCTGCTAAACCAGCTACTCCAAAGAGTGCCGCAGATCTCCCCCTCCTTGGGCAGCAAGACCCTGGGCAGGGGGTTCCCTGTCCCTCCTCGCTGCCAAAGCAGCCTGCTCAGCGCAGAAACCGAGGTCACCTGTCTCCACCCAGCCTCTAGCTGGAGCTGCTCCAGCCCCGAATTGCTGGTATCCAACCTGGCCGGAGTTGGTGTCATGTCCTAGCGGAGTCCGTTCTTTCTCCCCGGTAGATTATGATTTTCCCCACTGCAGTTAGTTGCTCTTTCTCAGCTTCCCCATAGCCCCTCCCCAGTGATAGTGACCCCTGCTGGCCAGGCACGGGAGTGTCCTGTAGGTGCCTTCTTGTAGGAGCAGTGACTCCTGGTGGCGAGGGGCAGCAATGCCTGGCATGTATCCCGCCTAGCATTGCTGCAGTGACCCCTGGTGGCAACTGAGGTCAGCTGTCTGTGTGACCCCACTACTGCCATTGTGCCTGTTAGCGCTGGTGCGTAGGTGAGGCAGGGCCTTGTATGTATATCAGCCATTGGGGCAGGGCCCTCTGCGTATCCCACTCTCATCTCGTTGACACGTCTTCCCCAGGTGGGGCAGTCCCCTGTGTATATTTACTCCCCCCCCAACCCCTATATTGGGCATGTGACCACTAATAGCCAGAGGAGTCAGTGCCCAAGCTGTATTCTTCACCTCCCCCAAGGGAGCAGGGTGCCTGGGTGGCTGTGTCAAGCAGTGCCCTGGGTGTCTTCCAAGCCCTTTGTGGCAGTGAGCCCTGCTTCTGGTGTGTATCACTCCCCCACTAGGGATGTGCACTGTAGGCCCAGTATGGCAGTGCACTGTGTGTAGCCCCCTCTCTCCCCCGCCCCCAGGGTGACCAGATAGAAAGTGTGAAGAATTGGGACGGGGTGGAGGATATAAAATCAGAACATCTGGTCACCCTATCCCCTCTACCCGTGTGCCAGGTATGGCAGGCACTGATCCCTGGCATTCCCATGGGGCAGTACCCTCTGTATATCCCCCAATTGGGGCAGTGACCCCTGCTGGTCAGGTGGGGCAGTGCCCTGTGTGTGTGTGTCCCCTATTTAGGTAGTGACCCCGATGGCTAAGTGAGGCAGTGGCCTTTGATTTCCTCTTCTCTCCCCAGCCCCCCCTCTCTCTAGGGTAGGGCCCCCAGTTGGGGCACTACCCAATGTGTATCTCTACTGATTGGAGCAGTGACCTCCCCGTGGTGCCCTGGTGTGGCAGTGCCCTATTGCTTTCTCCTTCCCCCTCTCCCCACGCCATTGTGGTAGTGGCCACTTCAGGCAGTGGCCTGTTTATCATCTCCCCCGCACCAGCGCCATTGCAGCAGTGCCACCTGGTGGCCATGTGCGGCAGTGCCCTGCCTGTATCCCCCTTAACCATTGCTGCAGTGACCCCAGGTGCCCAGTTTGAGTAGTAGCCTGTGTTTACCTCACCTCTTGGGGCAGTAACGTGTGGGGCCAGCTAAGACAGTGCACAGTCTGTGACGTCTGGTGGCCACGTAGGGCAGTGGCCTGTATGTACCATCTCCTCTGGAGCGGTGACCACTGGTGTCTTGGTGCTAAGATGCAGCCACCTCTGGGTTACGTGGTGGGGCTGTTGACAGGACAGTGGGGACAGCCTCCCTATTCCAGGAAGTAGGGGAAAGTCTGGTGTTCGGGGCAGAGTGTTCCACCTTCTGTTGAACTGTGATGCTCTGAGCACCTTTCCCTTCCATGAAGAAGACCTTGTGTGACTCCAAAGCTGGTCCAGTAACAGGTATCACCTCACCTGCCTTGTCTCTCTGGTATTCTGGCCAGTGTCCAACTTCCCCTTCACTGATGGTCTTCAAACTTCCTCCAAGCCTCCCCACCCAGTCCCTTAAGATGCCAAACCTCCCCTGGAGCCCAACCCTGGGGCGGGCACCCCATCTGAAAACCCTACGGCACCATGGGGGTGGTATTGTCCACTGCCTCCATCTCCCACCAGCCAGGATGGGCCCCACAGCACAATGGGAGTGGTTGTGTCTCCTGGTTCCATTTCCTGACAGCTGCTGCCAGGCCCGGCCCAAACTTCCCATTTCTGGTGCGAGTCTGGAAGCAGGTGCTGCCGGGAAGGGTGGTGCTGGTGTCAGGAGAAAGCAGGAGGAATAAGTGGGTCTGTGCTACTGCGGGGAGGTGCTGCCCTTGCTGTGAAAGGGCCCCGCTATTAGAGGAGATGTCATCTCCCTGCCCTGCCACGCTCTGCACCAGCCCCTGCTTGTCACAGGAGCAGGGCTGGCTCCAGGCACCAGCGTAGCAAGCAGGTGCTTGGAGCAGCCAATTCAAAGGGGCGGCCCGTCTGGTATCGGGTCAGCATGTCTGGTCTTTGGCGGTAATTCGGCAGCGGGTCCCGTATATCCTGTCTTAGTCTTTGAGCTGCCACCAAATGTCTACCAAAGAGGAAGGGAGGGAGGACTCGCCGCCGAACTGCCGCAGAAGAAGCAGTGTGGTTGAGCTGCCGTCAAAGAGCCACAGCTTTTTTTTTCTTTTATATTTACTTTCTCCACACCGGTCATGGTTTTATAGACCTCCGTCGTATCCCCCTATAGTCGTCTCTTTTCAAAGATGAAAAGTCCCAATCTTATGAATCTCTTCTTAGACAGAAGCTGGTCCATATCCCCTTATCATCTTTGTTGTCCTTTTCTGAATCTTTCCCATTCCAATAGATCTTTTTTGAGATTGGGGCGACTGCATCAGCACACAGTATTCAAGATGTGGACGTACCATGGATTGATATTGAAGCGATATGATAGTTTCTGTCTTCTTACCTATCCCTTTCGTAATGATTCCCAACACTCCGCTGCACATTGAGTGGATGTTTTCAAAGAACTATCCACAACGACTCCCAGATCTCTTTCTCAAGTGGTAACAGCTAATTTAGACCCCATCGTTTTATAGGGATAGTTGGGATTCTGTTTTCCAACGTGCATTACTTTGCACTTAACAGCGCTGATGTTCATCTGCCATTTGGTTGTCCCATCACCCAGTTGTGTCAGATCTCTTTGTGGCTCTTCGCAGTCTGCCTGGGACTCAACTATCTTGAGCAATTTTGTATCATCTGCAAATTTTGCCACCTCACCATTTACCCCTTTCCCCAGATCATTTGTGAATAAGTTGAGCAGTACTGCTCCCAGTACAGACACCGGGGGATAAGAGAGGGAAGATCCTCTTCTGACATTGGCAGACCAGGTGCCAGCTCACGCCAAGGCCCCTAGGCCTTACTGAAAAGTGACAAACGCATGGCTGGAAACTAGTCTTGCTCACCTGTTTGTTAGTGTTGTTAAAACAGGCATTAGATTCATAAAAATGTGTTTAGAGTTTATGACTAGCTCGTCAGTTGCTGCATGCATTCTTCTCACCTATAATAGCCATAGCCCGTGTTGTAAGGTGATATATAAGCGTTGGCACTAAAGCTGTAAACCCCCTTGCTGCCACTCCGCCACCAGTCAGGAGAGAAGCATTGCCAAGTGTGAAATGCTAGTTTACCAGAAGAGGCGTCATCTCCTTTCCAACAAGAGAAGGGCCTGACTGAGACATCAGACAGGCCACTGTGGATCATCAATGGACAAAAGACCTGGTTGATTGCTTCCCCTCACACACCCACGAGGAGGCAGAGACCTGCACAAACACTTGCCCCCATCTCTTTGAGCTCTGGGGGAATAGAATAAAAATCTCTGTCAGGAAGAAACTGTTGTCCCCACCCCCGATGCTGCTTGGAGTTCAGGGAGATGGCACGCCTTCTAAGCATAAGCAAGGGATCCCGGCTGTTTGGCTAGGGTTAGCCCTAAAGGACATACAGAGTTTGAGTGTTACAGCAGCTTCTGCTACACCTGGGTTGCAAGCTAGAGTCAGGGTGCCCAAGGGGGCTGTCTGTGACTCCATGTTAAGGCTGTTCTAGTGCCTGAGGAGATCACACTTGATGCTTGGTGGGTGAGATCAAAGTGTGTGTGGAATACACAACCGTGAGGAACCCCACTGCCTGCCAGCCCCAGGCACCGGGGGCTTCTGCTCCCTGGGGCTCTGGCTGCACTAGAAAAGTAAGTTTCAAGCTTGCCTGGTTCAGAAAACTGGAAGGGAAAGATAGAGAACCCACATTACATTTTTTAAACAAAGAATTCTCATGATTTGTAAGTCACTGTTGTGATTTTGGGGATTTTCCAATAGTGAGGGTGGCAATAATGAGAAGTTAAGGGTTATTATTTAGCATTTAGATTACAGTCAGTTTGGTGGAAAAAAAATCAGGCTTGGGGCCCTTGTGTGCCAGATGCAGCACGACACCTAGTGCCTTGTCTCGATCTTATGAACCAAGATACATAGAACGTAGGTCGGGTACGGAGAAGTCTGTGTAACTCATGCAGTTGTTGATGTACACATAATCTCAAATATTACCAAGCCCCCACCCCAAGAAAAACAAAAGAAAAAAACAACCATCTCCCCAACAGACCCAGAGTCCAGAAAGCATTTGTCCCTCATACTGTTGAAAAGACTCACAGCAGAAAGGAGTCCAGCCTCTTAAATAATTCTCTAGGAAAACAAAGAAGAACCTCTCACATCTGCAGACTCACAAAACACTTCCAAGAAAGTGTAACTGTATTGTGTTTATCATAAAGAAACAAAAACACTAAAGATACCACATTTTTCTGCTATTTCAAAAAAAAATCTGCTTGAAAAAAAGATCATTACAGTTTAACTTTTTTCTGTTTTTCTAATCAGAAAGGTCTCCCCTAAAGAAGATACACGGTTCCTGGAGACACTGCAATACCAAATCCATGCATGGAGTAGATAAAGCAAACTCCTGTTCTCACTAATTCTCTTTTTTTAAAAATCAAGCTAATACACAGTGTTCACATCAAAGACATATCACAGATTATACTGAGAAGAACAACCACTATGCTTTGATCTTAGCTCCAGAGAGCCAAAAAACAATGCTGACACTCTGCCACGCACGCACACCCCTGCGCCCACCCATTTCTACCTCATCAGGACGAGCTCCCAGACATGCAACAAACACCATAACTAGGGAACTCTACGGGAGACTGACTCACTTCCCCGAAATGACTCCAGTGGAAGAATTCAAAGCAAGAACCCTTAACACACAATTCTGTTCAAAGACAGACAAGTCTTGCAGATGCCTTCCTCTCCCTGGTTTCCCCTCTAGACTCCTAATTTCCATAAACCCACCCACTGACCTGTGACTACCAATCTCTCACTGTTAACTCTTACAAGAAACCAGGGCAAAGAAAGCCTATGCAAGCGCTATTCCGCAGCCCCAGTGCTCTTTTCTGCTCCTTCCCACGCAACTATCTCAAACATACAGTCAATTGCATCAAAGCAGTTCCTCGCTATTTGGGGCATTGGTGCCCCTTAGTCCCTCTGAGGTGATCGGCTGATTCCTTCTGGCCTTAATCCCTAGGAATCTGACTCAAATGGCCACAACCTTCCTCCTCTTCTGCTCCTATGAACTATCCCTCATCTGGGCAAAACATTTAAAAACACTGGTGTTTTCCCAACAGGAAAGGGATGGACAATTTCTCTTCTGTGGGGAGACGAGGGAAACCATGCAATCACCTTCTGGAAGGTATATTAAGGAGGGCAGCGTAAGAACCCTCATGGACTAGATTAAGAAAGCAGCTCTTTAACTGACCTTCCAACAATGACAAACTGAAATCCGCAAGAGCAGCCTTTCAACTCAGGGACCCAAAAATAAGCTGTTGACAATAACTAACCCAAGAGTTACAAATGACTCCAAACCATACACTCTTAGGACAGACCAAACGTTAACACAAACAACAACGCAATTCTTTGCTGCTCTTTAACTGTGATAACCAAAAACTTATGAAACCAAAGAGCCAGCAGAATACACATCACAAAACAGTCCCCTGTTAGCTAGGAAGCCATCTCACTAACACGATGAGCTCAAAAAAAAAAAAAAAAAAAAAAAGGGCAAAAAATCCCACACAGTCATTTTCAGAGCTCTCAGTTGTTTTCTTACACTAATAGAAAAGCTTGAGTTACTGACACTAGGTGAGGTAGTATCCTCCTGTTTTTTTCACAACAGGGAACAGTCTTACCAAAACAAAGCCTCAAAAAAATTGGGTACAAACTCATAAATGCGCCTCTCCACAAAAATCTTTAGTAAAAGCCAAAAGATTTATACAAACTGGGAAAGGGAGAAAAAAAAAAAAGAAGAAAAAAAAAAAAAAAGCAGAGTCTCTGCCGGGGCAACCGCGTATGCTACCACAAGTCAGGGTGACTACTCTCACAGCCCACTAAACTGCTAGCTTTTAGAGGAAATGGAATTGAACCGATCGACAGCCTGAGTTGGATCATGGGAACTGGGGACACAGGGAGCAAAACCAGCCCCTTGACCAGGGACTCGCTTCGCTGCAGGCAATGCACTGTGGGTATGCAAATAAGATGCTCCGGCCGTCTCCGGCGCTCAAAGGGGTCTTTTCTCCGAGCTGCCTCTGCTCCTTCCCCAGCTGGGCGGAGATTGGGATGCAGCCAGGGTGGGGAAGCTGCTCTCCTGAGACAGTCCCGCTGATGGCCAGGCACATGGAGGACGGTGCCCGGACGAGAAGCCAGAGGGCACTTGGCCCACAGCTAAAATCTGGAGCAAAAGCACACACTTTGCAAAGGAACAGGAGCCGGGATCTCAGACATGAGATTCTATCTGCCGGCCGGGGTGTGACCCCGTGTTGTACTTGCTGCATGGTCTGTCTCTCCTGCAAAGTAGCTGGCCTCAGATCCTTGGGGTTCACTGAGCTGCAGCTCACCTTGATACACGGGAACAGCTTAAAAATCATGGCCTCTCAGGGTTGGAAGGGACCTCAGGAGGTCATCTAGTCCAACCCAATCCCCAACTAAATCATCCCAGCCAGGGCTTTGTCAAACCTGACCTTAAAAACCTCTAAGGAAGGAGATTCCACCACCTCCCTAGGGAACCTATTCCAATGCTTCACCACCCTCCTCATGAAAAAGGGTTTTCCTAATATCCAACCTAAACCTTCCCCACCGCAACTTGGGACCATTGCTCCTTGTTCCGTCATCTGGTACCACTGAGAACAGCCTAGATCCATCCTCTTTGGAACCCCCTTTCAGGTAGTTGAAAGCAGCGATCAATCCCCCCTCATTCTTCTCTTCTGCAGACTAAACAATCCCAGTTCCCTCAGCCTCTCCTCATAAGTCATGTCTTCCAGCCCCCTAATCATTTTTGTTGCCCTAGGCTGGACTCTTTTCAGTTTTTCCACATCCTTCTTGGAGTGTGGGGCCAAAAACTGGACACGGTACTCCAGATGAGGCCTCACCAATGTCGAATAGAAGGGAACGATCACGTCCCTCGATCTGCTGGCAAGGCCCCTACGTATACAGTCCAAAATGCCGTTAGCCTTCTTGGCAACAAGGGCACACTGTCGACTCATATCCAGCTTCTCATCCACTGTAACCCCTAGGCCCTTTTCTGCAGAACTGCTGCCTAGCCATTCGGTCCCTAGTCTGGAGCAGTGCATGGGATTCTTCTGTCCTAAGTGTAGGACTGGGCACTTGTCCTTGCTGAACCTCATCAGGTGTCTTTCAGCCCAATCCTCTAATTTTTCTAGGTCCCTCTGTATCCTATCCCTACTCTCCAGCGTATCGACCGCTCCTCCCAGTTTAGTGTCATCTGCAAACTTGCTGAGAGTGCAGTCCAAGCCATCCTCCAGATCATTAATGAAGATGTTGAACACAACCAGCCCCAGGACCGACCCTTGGGGCACGCCGCTTGATATCGGCTGCCAATTAGACTTGGAGCCATTGATCACTACCCGCTGAACCTGACGACCTAGCCAGCTTTCTGTCCACTTTATAATCTATTCATCCAGCCCATACTTTTTGAACTTGATGACAAGAATACTGTGGGAGATTGTATCAAAAGCTTTGATAAAGTCAAGGAGTAACATCTCCATTGCTTTCCCCTCATCTGCAGACCCAGTTATCTCCTCACAGAAGGCAATTAGGTTAGTCAGGCGTGACTTGCCCTTGCTGAATCCATGCTGACTGCTCCTGATCACTTGCCTCTCCTCTGAGTGCTTCAGAATTAATTCCTCGAGGACCTGCTCCATGATTTTTCCAGGGACTGAGGTGAGGCTGACTGGCCTGTAGTTCCCCTGATCCTCCTTCTTTCTTCCCTTTTTGAAAGATGGGCACTACATTAGCCTTTTTCCAGTCATCTGGGACCTCCCCCGATCACCATGACTTTTCAAAGATAGCCAGTGGCCCTGCAATTACACCCGCCAACTCCTTTAGCACCCTCAGATGCATCGCATGCAGCCCAATGGATTCTTGCTCATCCAGCTTTTCTAAATAGATTTGAACCACTTCTTTCTCCACAGTGGGCTGGTCACCTCGTCTCCATGCTATGCTGCCCAGTGCAGCAGTCTGGGAGCTGATTTTGTTCATGAAGATGGGGGCAGGGGGAAGCATCAAGTACATTAGTTTTTTCCACATCCTCTATCACTAGGTTGCCTCCCTCACTGTGTAAGGGGCCCACATTTTCCATGACTTTTTTCTTGTTGCTAACATACCTGAAGAAACCCTTCTTGTTGTTACTCTTAACATCTCTTGCTAGGTACAACTCCAAGCATGAGTTGCCCTTCCTGATTTCACTCCTGCCTGCCTGAGCAATATTTCTATACTCCTCCCTGATCATTTGTCTAATCTGCCTGGCTGTGGGGAGGAGATAAGCAGGGTGAGAATGAACTCTACTCTGCGATCTGTTGGTGATCTGTTGTAAAGGCCTTTTGAGGCTGCTGTCATTTGCATGGTTCCACCCACCCCGGATTGTATGATGGGGGTGCTTGTCCAAAGGATCATTTCGGCTGCTGTGGGATCCTCAGTCTCTTTCTTATTAGGGCAGTGGTAATAAAGTGCAGTTATTCCGGTGATATGAATCAAGGACAGTAGAACGGAACTTAGCGGTTCATGATTTCGGGACTCACCAGAACCTACATGAATCTCGTTAGGCAAGGGACATGGGTTCCAAAACATGGTGAAATAAAAGAGATTCAAAAGGGATATTTGTACTTAGTGCTATGGATTTCTAGTGGAATCTTTAAGTGCACATTTTATGCCATTTATGTCTCTCCAGTTTAAAAACAGAATGTTTTACATTTCTAACCCATGTTTAGAACTAGCCATAGGGAAAAAGTGGTCAGTGACTAAATGCAGTTTTCCAAAATTTCTGAAAGACTAAGTTGTGATTTCTTTTTCACACTATAAGTTGAAAACAACCCCCTAGTTGGGGAAAAGGCTCCTCACCACTTAGACAGCAAAAAAATTTTGCAGATTGGATTCTGACAGTCAAGCTGTGGGACACAGCTTTTGTGACACACTCTGAAACTAGATTCTTAGTAACAGGTCAATGGGTAGGTTTACACAAAATCTGGCCTCTGGGACCAGAGCTGGGGGTGGGCCTCCACAACTTTTGTGGCACATGCACCACCTCTGCAAATCAACCTTTACTACCTCACTCTATAACACCACACACACAGCAGCTGCCTTTTACCTCTCAGAACCCAAACACACCCTGAAAGAGATCAAACGGCATAAGCTTAAGGCCAACAACTGCACCACTAACAACAACTCAAAGAGATTCAAAAACACCTCTGTCTTTACACACCAGGGACAGCAGGAACAAAACCAGCAAACACCGGCTGCCAAGAGCCAAACAAACATCTATTCCAGCCTCCCACAAGCCTTGGGCATTGGGAACCCAGACCCCTTAATGATGAGTACTTTTGAGGCGAGGGTGAAGCTCTCAGGCCTCAAATGCCAGCTACAGTTACTCTCTCCTAGATCCAAAACGAACAGCAAAATACACTGCATTACTCCTGCCCCAATAACAAAGAGACTGGGGATCCCACAGCAGCTGAAATGACCATTTGGACAAGCACTCCCATCATGCAATCCGGGGTGGGTGGAACCATGCAAATGACAGCAGCCTCAAAAGGCCTTTACAACAGATCACCAACAGATGGCAGGATAGAGTTCATAGCGACCCTGCTTAAACTAGATTGTGGAAAAGATTAAAAAACACTGAACGTTCAAACTCACCAAATGCGGGTCAATCCATCCTCATCGTCCTATCCGCTCGTTATACTCCACACCTGAACTTAGCCCTCACATGGACAACATACTCTCCTAACTCAGTGTCTGTACGTTAACCTTTTACCCCCAGTCGGGGCTATTGCACATTATGTATTCCTTATGCCACCCGATCTTAAACCGAACTTCGCACCCCCTGGGTAATCTGTACGTTGTTCCCTGATCACCAGAAACTTCTGCTCCTAAACGCTGTACCGTACCCTTTTTTTTTCTTTGAACGTCATCTTAATAAAATGTTGACATTTGTTCGAGATCCAGGCTCCTCTTCCTTTGCAAGGCGTGTGCGTTTGCTCCGGGTTTTAGTCTGCTAAGACAGCGAGGGGGGCCGATTGAGCCAGAGGCGCTTGCCTGCTGCAGACACGGATCCAAGGCTGAACCTCGTCCCCCACCAGCTGAAGGCTTAACTGAGAACAGTTTAAGAAGTGCTCCCGTCTCCGGCACTCAGCTACCCAGCTCCCAGTGGGGTCCAAACCCCAAAGAGATCCCTTTTACCCTGCAGACGCTGTAAAATCCTGTGACCAGGGCAGCTGCCTAGCAGCCTGCGCATCCGCCTGCCAGCATGAGAGCGCGTAAGGCCCTAATCTGGATAGTGCCGGCTGGGTGGCAGGGCTGTGAAGAGCCAGCAGAGTGGCGCAGCGGAAGCGTGCTGGGCCCATAACCCAGAGGTCGATGGATCGAAACCATCCTCTGCTACGTGTGCGTTTGTTTCTTTTCCCTCTGGGCCTTCCAGCGAGGCGGTGACCAGCAGAGCGGCAAGAGGTGGCTGAGGCGGTGGCCTGCCAGAGGGCTCCCTGGCTACCTGGGCTGAAGGCAAGAGGGAGGTCTGGGTGTGGCAAGGGCCTCCTGTCCCAGAATGAGGCTGCAGTGCTTCCTGGTCCCCTTTTCCCACCCAC